>NW_005871099.1:1472009-1485655 GCF_000147115.1 Myotis lucifugus | reverse complement strand
TATATATATATATATATATATATATATATATATATATATATTATTTCATAGAGAAGGGAGAGGGAGAGTTAGAAACATCAATGATGAGAGAGAATCATTCATCCCTTGCCTCCTGCATGCCCCCTACTGGGGATCAAGCCCACAACCCAAGCATGTGCCCTGACCTGGAATCAAATAGTGACCTCTTGGTTCATAGGTTGAGGCTCTAGCTATGTTCCACCCCAGCCAGACTTCATTTTCTTTTAAACTTGTCAAAGTTTGTTTTTTGGCCCTGAATATGGTATGTCTTGACATGTATATGCCATAGACATTTAAAAAGAATGTGTGTCTTCTGCTTTTCTTGGATTGCAGTACTCTATAAATATTAATTAGATACTGTTGGTGAATGGTAGTGTTAAATTCTATATTCTTTCATTCTTCATCTGCACTTGTGGATTTGCTCATTGATTTTCAGTTCTGTCAGTTTGTGCTTCACATTATTTGTCAGCTCTGTTGTTTGGTGCCTACGTATTTAAGAATCCCATGTTATTTTGGTGGGTTGATCCTTTTATTGTTATTCAATGTACCTTTCTTTCCCTGATAATTTTCTTTGTTCTAACATCAACTTTATATAATATCAAAATATCAATATAGCTATGCTTTTCTTTATTTGTCAAGTACAATAGCCTTTCAATATTTTTTGTATTAGTTTCAGGTGTACAGCATAGTAGTTAGACAATTATATAATTTATGAAGTGATTCCCCTGATAAGCCTAATAGCCACCTGGCACCATACATAGTTATTACAATATTATTGACTATATTCCCTATGCTGTACTTTACATCCCCATTACTGTTTTCTAACTATCAATTTGTATTTCTTAATCCCTTTACCTTTAGCACCCAGCCCCCTAACCCTCCTCCCATCTGGCAACCATCAGTTTGTTCTCTGTATCTATGAGTCTGTTTCTGCCTTGTTCACTTATTTTGTTCTTCAGATTCCACATATGAGTAAAATCATAAAGTATTTGTCTTTCTCTGTCTGACTTATTTCACTTAAAATAATATCTTCTAGGTTCATCCATGTTGCAAATGGTGAGATTTCATTCTTTTTAAAAAAAATATTTTAATCCTTACTATAGGATATGTTTTTGTTTTTTAATTGATTTTAGAAAGAGAGAAAGGAAGAGGGAGCGTGAGAAACATTGATCAGTCGTCTCCTGTCAGGACCCTGACCAAGCTTGAACATGCAACTGAGAATGTGACCTGACCAGGAATCTAACACATGACCTTTCAGTGTAAAGGATGCTGCTCTTCTAACCAACTAGGCCAACCAATCAGTGCAAGATTTCATTTTTTTTTATGGCCAAGTAATATTGTATATATGTACCACATCTTCTTTGACCACTCATCTATTGATGGGGAACTTAAGTTGCTTCCATATCTTAACTATTGTAAATAATGCTGCAATGAGCATTGGGGTGCATATATCTTTTCAAATTACTGTTTCTTTTGATTAATGTTTGCATGGTATACTTTTACTATCTCTTCACTTTCAAATTACATATACAGGCATACCTTCAAGATATTGAGGTCTCAGTCCAGACCACCAAAATAAAATGCATATTACATAAAGCAAGTCACACCAATTTTTGTTTCCCAGTGCATATAAAAGTTATGTTTCAGCCATACACTAGTCCAATGACTGTAAAATAACATTGTCTGTAAAAAAAAATAGACATATCTGAATTAAAAAATATTTCATTGATAATATTTCATTGAGCCTTTAGCTAGTAGTAATCTTTTTTTGCTAGTGGAGGACTGTGCCTTAGTGTTGATGGCTGCTGACTGCTCAGGATAATAGTAGTTGTAGTTTGGGGTAGCTGTCACACTTCTTATAATAAAGGGACAATGAAGTTTGCCATATAGATTCTCATCCTTTCATGAATGATTTCTTTGTAGCATGTAATGCTATTTAATAACATTTTTACCCACAGTAGAACTTTTAAAATGGAGTCAATTCTCTCAAACCATACTTATGTTTTATTGCACTAAGTTTATGTAATATTCTAATTCTTTTGTTGTCATTTGAACAATCTTCACAGCATCTTAAATTAGAAGATTTCATCTTGATAAAACAATTTATTTGCTTATCCATAGAAGTAACTCCTAATCCATTAAGGTTTTACCATGAGATTGTGGCAATTCAGTCACATTTTCAGGCTTCACTTATGGTTCTAGTTCTCTTGTTATTTCTACATTGGCTGTAACTTTCTCCACTGAAGGCTTGAAGCTCTAAAAGTCATCCATGAGGGTTGGAGTCAACTTCTTCCATTTTCCTTAATGTTGAAATTCTGATGTTTTCCCATGAATTGCAAATGTTCTTAATGGCATCTAGAATGATGAATCCTCTCCAGAAAGTTTTCAATAGACTTTGCTCATATCCATCATAGAAATTACTACACATGGAAGCTATTGCATTATGAGAGTATTTCTTAAGTAATAAGACTTGAATATCAAAGTATCTCCTTGATCCATGGACTGCAGAATGGATGCTGTGTGAACAGGCATGGGAATGACATGAATAGCCCATCAATAGATGAGTGGATTAAAAAACTGTGGTACATCTACACAATGGAATACTATGCCGTGGTAAAAAAGGAGTTTTTACCATTTGCAACAGCATGGATGGAACTGGAGAGCATTATGCTAAGTGAAATAAGCTAGTCAGAGAAAGATAAATATCACATGATCTCACTCATTGGTGGAATATAATGAACAACATAAACTGATGAACAAAAACAGATCCAGAGACAGAGAAGTATCAATCAGACCGTCAACCCTCAGAGGGAAGGTAGGGGAGGGTGGGGGTGAGGGGGAGAGATCAACCAAAGGACTTATATGCAAGCATATAGGCCTAACCAATGGACACAGACAACAGGGGGGTGAGGGCATGAGTGGGGGGGGGGATTGTGGGTAATGTGGGGATAAGGACACATATCTAATAACTTAATAAAAAAATTTAAAAAAGAAAATGACATGAATATTATTGTACATCTCCATCAGAGCTTTTGGGTTACTAGGTGCATTGTCAATAAACAGTACATTTTGAAAGGAATCTCTTTTTTCTGAGTAGTAGATCTCAATAGCAGGCTTAAGGTAATCAGTAATCTGTGTTGTAAACAGATGTGCTATCTGTCATCCAGGCTTTGTTGTTCCATTTGTTGTGCTTTTATATTATGTACTAGAGGCCCGTGGCAGGAAGATTCCTGCAAGAATAGGGCTTCCTGCGGCCGGAGCGAAGCAGAGAAGGGAGCGAAACCTGCCGAGGTGTGTTTCGCTCCCGCCTCCACTGCCCCGCTTGCTTCCCTCCCAGCTCCACCGCCCAGCTTGCTTCTTCGCTTCTCCACAGATTCGCTCCCTTCTGCAGCACTTGGCTTCTTCTACGTTGTCTTCAGTCTTCGCTCCACGTCTGCATATGCAAATTAACCGCCATCTTTTTTAGGTTAATTTGCATACTCATCTGATTAGCTGGTGGGTGTAGCGGAGTGACACCAATTTCCATGTTTCTCTTTTATTGTGTAGATTTAGCTTTCTTTTTTTATTTTCCCGCCTTAAAACTCATGAACGAACCTCTGCTAGATTCCAGCTTTTCTTTTGCAGCCTCCTCACCTCTCTCAGCCTTCATTGAATTGAAGGGAGTTAGGGCCTGCTCTGGAGTAGGTTTTGAATTAATAGAATGTCAAGGCTGGTTTGATGGTCTACCCAGACCATTAAAACTTTCTCCATATCAGCAATAAGGCTGTTTTACATCCTTATCATATGTGTGTTCACTAAAGTAGCACGTCTAATTTCTTTCAAGAACTTTTCCTTTGCATTCACAACTTGGCTAATTATTTGGTGCAAGAGGACTACTTTTCAGTCTCTCTCAGTTTTTGACATGCCTTCCTCACTAGGCATAATCATTTCTAATTTTTTTTATTTAAAGTGAGAGACATATGACTCTTCCTTCACTTAAACACTTAGAGGCCATTGTGGGTTATTAACTAAATGAACTTCAATATTTTTGTGTTTGAGGAGGGAGAGAAGCTCCCAAAGAGTGAGATAAATGGTAAAAATAGCTTCTCAGTGTAGCAGTCAGAACACACATGTTAACCAATTAAGTTTTCCATCTTATATGAGCATTGTTTGTGAAGCACCAAAACAATTACAATAGTAACATTAAAGATCACTGATCACAGATCATCATAATGCAAAATAATAATAATAAAGTTTGAAATATTGAAAGAGTTACCAAAATGTGACAAACACAAAATGAGCAAATGCTATTGAAAAAAAAATTGTGCCAATAGACTTCCTGGAAACAAAGTCACCACAAAGCTTTAATTTATTTTAAAAATTGCAGTAAAATAAGGAATGCCTGTATAATTATATTTGAAATGAATTTATTGTAGATAGCATATATTTTTATCAGATTTTTAAAAATCTATTCTATCTATCTCTTAAATGGTATATTTAGATTATTTAATTTCAAAGAAATATTGCTAATTTTGGCTTAATTCTGTCATTTTGACTTTGTTCTCTATTCTTTCTGTTTTTCACTTATCTACTTTCTTCTCCTTCCTGACTATGGGTTACTTGAAGATATATTAGAAATTCATTTTGTTTAAATACACTATTTTAGAATGTATCTCTTCACAGAGTTGTTTTTTGGGGGTGGAAGAGGGATGATTGTTTCATTTTTTAGTAGTTGATCTAGCTATTATGTTATATATTATACTGAAAGGTTTCAAAACAGTCCTCCCCAAGTTATGCCACTTTGGCATATAATTGACCTGAAGGCAATCAAAACCCTACAAGCTAAAAAGAAACTTTTACCTCTCCCTTAAAGAACTTAAATTTAGGGCCTTGCCCATAATGAGAGTTATTATCAGGGATAGCTTTATATGACCTACATATAGGAGGGCATACACCTAATTATTAAACACCTCCTCTTGTTATCATCCTATAAATTATCTTCCTCCCAACTGAAGCTCACTTCATCCTTGGCTCAGAATGCTATATATAACTCATTTGAACTCTTTCTCTCTGAACCTGTCATGTATGCAGACTTCTGACTCTCTCCTGCATGTGGGGTTCACATATATATATGTATGTGATTACATTTGGTTATTTCCTCTCGTTGGACTGACTCATGTCAATTTGACTATCAGACTAGCCAGAAAAACCTAGAAGGGTAGAGGAATGTTTATTACTCCCTAACAATACATAAATGATCAAAATCTACCAGTGGCTACATTTTACTACTTCAAGTGAAGTATAGAGACATTGCCTCCCTTTGTGTACCTACTTTTCCTGTTAATAACACATTTGTCATACTTTCGCTATACACATTGAAACTGCATTAAGTGGTTGTAATTTTTGCTTCAACAATCAAACATAATTTGGAATGCTCAAAAGGAGAAGAACTTTTATTTATTATATTTAGGCATATTTTTACTCTTTATGTTTTGTTTTCCTTTCTTCCTGATATTCCAGATTTCTTCTTTTATCATTTTAATTCTATTTAGAGAACTTGTTTTATTTATTCTGTTAGAGTAGCTCTATTTGAAAAAAAATTGTTTTCTCTTATATGATAATATCTTGATTCCCTCCTCATTCCTAGAAAATATTTTCACTGGATGTAGAATTTTGGGTTGATAACAATTTTCATTCAGGATTTAAAAAGTATAATACCACTGCCTTCTCTCCTATATAGTTCCTGATGAGGTAGCTACTGTCATTTAAATTGTTTTTCCATGATAGGTGAGGTTTCATTTATGTCTGGTTCTTCAAGATTTTTATATTTTTATTAGTCTTCGAAGGTTTACTTAATATTTCTTGGCATAGATATTATTGGGCTTATCTGTTTGGGTTTGTTAAGCTTCTTGAATCTGTAGTTTTATCATTTTTGCACTATTTTGGAAAATGTAAGTCCTTATTCTTTAAACACTTTATCATACTGTCATAATATAGCCTTTCTTTCTGTGTCACTGACACAAATGTTAGATCTTTGGTCATAACCTTATATGTCCTGGAGGCTCTGTTTATTTTGTGTGTTTTTACTCTGCTATTTAAATTGGTACATTTCTGTTGTTTTAAAGTTTACTCTTTCTTTTCTCTTTCCTTTCCATATGATCTTGAGCCCATCCATTGTATTTTACATCGCCTATCTACATTACATTTGGTTCCTCTTTATATCTTGTGTATGCCTATGTGTGCGTGTGTGCGTGCGTGCGTGCGTGTGTGTGCGCGCGCACATGTGTACGTGTGCATTTTGTTTTTTTCCTGGAACTAATTTTATTTTCATTTGCTTCAAGCATGTTAGCAATTGCTCATTTAATCATTTTTATGATGGGTGCTTTAAAATCCTTGTCAGATGATTCTAACATCTGTTTCATCTCAGCTACATCTGTTAGTTGTCTTTTCTCATTCAGTTTGAGATCTTCCTGGTTTTGGGTATAATGCGTAGTTTTCTATCAAAACACAGACATTTTAGATTTTCTATTATAAAACAATGCAGATTACCGAAATCTTGTGTTTTAGCACTCTTTTGAAACCAGTCTAGTGGGTGGAAGGAGCTGCTGCCTCATTACTGCCAGATGGAGTAGAAGTCCAGGTTCCAAATTCAGCCTCCACTGACATATGAGGTGAGGGAAGGGTTGGAATTCATCCTCCTCAAGTGTTCCTCATTGATACCGTGTTTATGTGTGTGTTGGGAAGAGACGGATACTCTTGTTACTGCCAAATGGGCGTAAATGTCTCGATTTTCCATTAGGCCTGTTCTGACAACATTCCAGGGAGAGGGGGGAGGATGCTTCATTACCACTGGGTGGTAGTGAAAGTCCGTGCTCCCACACATTCTCCACTGGCATCCTGGAGTGGGGTGGAGGGGCTAATTACTTCCTGGCAGGAAGGAATGTTCCAGCTTGTCACCCAGCCTTCTCTGATACCACCCTGGTATCCCCAGTTGCCTTCTTTGATACCACCCTACCTTCCCCAGTTGGACTTTGCTAGCATAGGAGTGGGTGGGGCGACAGGTTTTTCTGTGATGTTTGGCTTGAGTAGTTTCTATGTTGCCTGCCTCTTTTCTGGTCCATTGCTAGAGAATGCAAGTTTGACTTTTTTTCTGTGCCTGATGGTGTTTCGGAGTTGCTTACTAGTATTTCTTCAGTCTCCAGTCTGGGATATGTGAAGCAAAAATAAAACTAGATACTTGCCACCATATTATTTCTTGGGTCCTGAGATGCCTAGCTGGGTTGCTGCCTTCTCTCTACCTTTAAGAGGCTTTTTGGGTTTGTTTTACACATAATGTCCAGGAATTTGAGTTGTACTTAGTGGGAAGAATAGAATAAAGTATGTCTATCTCCCCAGAAGTAGAAATCCTGAGTTAGGGTAATCATTCCTCTGACAGCCACGTTGCAAATAGGAGGCAAGTAGAGTCAGAGAGAGTAGTTAGAAGGCTACTGCCAGGATCCAGTGAATTGTGGGAAATGAGGGAGTGAAAAAGTAGAACAGAGCAATATTCAAGGTGCACATTCCCCATAGCTGAAATGCTAAGAAGTCAGGCCTGAGCTGCTCTAAATTTTATGCAAGGTGGAAGCTTTTATTTAAACCACAGTGGAATTTTTACTAAATAAAAACTAGCTGCTAATACCTGAATGTATCTGAAAACCTGCGAAATCTAACAGATGAACAGAGATTCTGGAGTTGTTGTGTGTGTGTTTTTTTTCCTATGAAGAAACAATGAAATAAAAAGAACAAAAAAAAGAGAGTGTTTCCTAATTGTACTCTGTCAAGCTCAGACATTTGTATAATAGATATATTAGTAACATATGGGTCTTTTTATGTGACTAAATATACTCGATTAAACCAGTCAGTACATTGATTTATCATGCTGTGTATAAGCTACCTTAGCAATATTGGATCATTTCCTGTCATGACCATGTCCTCTCTCCATCTCTTCCTGCTCACGATGCTAATAAGGCAATTCTCTCATTTCAATGGAGGGCCTCCCTCCACAGCAAAGGAAATTCACGCTTCCCTATGCCTCAAACTGCCCCAAATGTGCACTACACATGTGCACTACACACTTTCATATATGTTGAAAATGTCAAAACTACCCTAGAGAGAATTATGAAGACAACTTAAAACAAGAAAAAAGAATACGGGACTTTTTCCCATTCAAAGCTGCAACAAAAAAATCTCAGAGAGTATGTTTTTCCAGAGGGGGAGAACGCTTGAATCTTTCCAGTGTAAATAGAGGACCTGCTGCCCAACCATTTTGCTGGGTGAAACAGTGCATGGGAAGAATCTACCTCAACACACAGAAAACACAGTTAGAAAAGGACCTCGATGTAGCAGAAGTTAGCAATCAAAATAAGCTGTGCTGGTGATTTGTGGGATTTGGGGACTGCAGCTGCCCACCCTGCCAACTAACCGGGAAAGGTAGTCCAGCTGTTTCCAGGGAAGAACCACAACAATGGGAATTCTGTTCTCTGGGAGACACGAGGATTAGCTGCCAGCGATCCCGGTTGTGTGTAGGACCACACACAACTCAATTCAAACAGAAACCCAAAGTGCAGCATTTGCGTGCCATGATATTTGTAAAAATCTGAGCTAATCCCCCTACAGTAATGGAACATTCATGAAATAATTATATAGAGAGCAGTACTCATAATAGCCTTTTTAGAAAGAAGACTTCAAAAACGTTCATAGTTCTCTAACTTGTTTAAGTAGCTGCCCATTTTATTATCTAAACTGATTATAAAATACTAGAAGCCCCATGCACAGAGTTCATGCAAGAGGCCTTCCTTCCCTCGGCTGCCGGCATCAGCTTCCTTCTGGCACCCAGGACCCAGGCTTCCCTCGCAGCCCCAGCTTCGTCCAAAAGGCCGTCTGGAAGGATGTCCAGTCTAACTAGCATATTACGCTTTTATGATTATAGAATTTTGACATTTCTACCCCAAAGATATTTTCAGAAGCAAAAATTATAGGGACAATTACTGCTTCAGTTGGTGGCAGTCCATGCATGTGCCCAACTCATTCCTCATTGTATGTTTAGCCTTTTCCTTTGACTATTCACTTTTCTTCCCTCATTCTTATTCAGGCAAGTAAAACTTCGTTCTATTTTAATTAATATTGTGCCTTTTTAAAGAAGAGAACTTGATTCTTTTGCGGAACAACCAAATGCCTCAATATAAAAATGGGAATTAACAAGGCCAAGAAGGGAGCAGGGATGATCCTTGGCTTGTTATGTACTTGCTTAAAATGTTTCCATAGTTCTATATGACCCATAGGAGAAAGTTCAAATTTGGGGGGCGGGGCATAAAAGTCCTCATTCCCACATCTCATCTTCAGCCACATCTCCAGCTGCTTCCTGCTTTGCCCCCTATAATCTGACTGAAAATGTAACTCTTCAGTGGACCAAATTTGTCATTTTTATTCCTCTGTGGCTTGTCAGACGCAATGTCCTCTGCCAGTAATAAATGCCTTTCTGCAAACACCAATCCACCTCGCAAACTTGTGCTCATCTTTTAAAGTTCCAGCTCAAATTTCACTGTAAGTCAGCCTTTCTTGAGCAATTGCATGCAGCGATCTGCTCCATCCCCCATGCTTTTGCATACTTGTATAATAGTGTTATCACACTGCTTTAGAACAGATTGTTTATGAGCATGTCTCTCTTAAGTGGATTGCGAGTTCTTTAAAGACAAGTGTTTGTCAATTAACATCTATGTTCCTAGGATCTTATATCATTTTCTTGGTATAAAGTAAATGTGAGTAAATATTTCTTGTATTTTTTTAAAAAGTCATATGTCAGTGAGTCCATTTTTCATGTCTTGGTACCAACTGTTGGGCGCTGTCTCTCAGAGTACAACCTGAACCCATCCTGCCCCTAACCAGGAGTGGAAAGGTCAGCTAAGGTAAACTGCTCCAGAGCATCTCCTTGGTCCACTCCCTGTAACACAGTGGTTCTCAACCTTCTGGCCCTTTAAGTACAGTTCCTCATGTTGTGACCCAACCATAAAATTATTTTCGTTGCTAGTTCATAACTGTAATGTTGCTACTGTTATGAATTGTAATGGAAATATCTGATATGCAGGATGGTCTTAGGCGACCCCTGTGAAAGGGTCGTTCGACCGCCAAAGGGGTCGCGACCCACAGGTTGAGAACCGCTGCTGTAACACTATGCTACCCAAAAAAATAAGAAAAGGGTGAGCCAGCACACAAATCCCAACATCTATGATGAAAAAGAATGAGGGAACGTTTTTTGCTAGAGATTCTTGTAGACTATGGGGCAATAGTACAAAGGTGTGGTATTACTGACCTTTTTTTCAGGACCTTATTTATTATATGCAAATGTTACATTTTTATTAGTCAAAATAATAGAGATATGTACAAACCATGGCACCCTTACTGAATCATGTCTCTTATACATATTTAACTCCATCTTCTAAAGTAACCAGGATTATCAATTTGATACCTATTCTTCCACATATTTTTAATGCATGTGTGCATATGTGTGTATGTTTGGGATGCACTATTTGTTTTTTTAATGATATTTAGAACCAACATTATTCTACATCTTTATTTTTAAATTTTCTTTTTTTCTTTCTTTTTCAGTTTTTACCAAAGTTTGAAACTTGTCAGGACCTGAAGGTGGTGATGCCTATACTTAGAGGGTAGTTAATATTGAGGACTTTCTTCTTCCTTCACTAAATACTGAATGCCACATATTTTGCCCCACTTTGCAGCCCTTCAATCAACTAGGAAATCAAGTAGGATTATAATTCCTGCACTTCAAAGAATGCTATTTCACACAATAACAACTTGTAACACCCAGACAAGTCTGATTAGATCCCCCCTCTCCTTTCTCTCATGCATGTGCAAACTCATACATGTCTACCTAGAGGCGCAGGCAATGCCTCTGTTCTGAATTTAACTCTTTGTCTATTTTCAACTTTTTTTCAAAAGTAGTTATGTTTGAGGATTTTTTTAAATTTTGTGATCAGAGCTTCATTCAGCAAAGAGACCATGCTTTACCATGTTACCTCTAACAAATTTGGTACATTGTAGGTGCCAAATAAATATTTGTTGGGATGAATGAATTTCACACTACATCTTTGATGTTTCATCTTTCTTCACAGATTATGAATTCCAGGGTATTCTGATAGGTAGATCTATATTATTTATATTTACTTTCTTTGATGATGGTCATTGCTTAAAGTATTTCTAATGAACCTCAGATTAATGCCATTTGAAGCCATTTAATTTGCAATTGAAATTAAAATTTGTCAGGAAGAATTTTATGAATATATTTGAAAAAAGTTAAATATAGCAACTGGGTTGAACAATACAGCAAGTGAAAACTGCGAACCAGTGGTGGTAATGATGGTAATATGACAATAGAAGTATTTCTTCACTCGAGCAGAAATATGCATGCTAGAGAGATGTTCATTTCAGTTTTTGCTCAGTCTTCTCGTTTTTCCTTATTATTATACTCTCATTTATGGTTTTCCTTTCTTTACATATATTTTGTCTTTTACCACTATCTATAGTCTAAAATGCTCCATTCTGTTTTTCCATCCATTCTGCTTTCTATGCCTTTCATTTCCCTAAATGTGTATAAGATTTAAAAAATAATAGTAACACTATCAAAAATAAGCTAAACCATTACCTAATACCCATGTTTCACAACATAATAGATATGTCTATCATTTTCTCTTTCTTTGTTAATGTGTGTCTGCATTTTTATAATTCAACTAAGGGTGGTATCAGAGAATATAGAGATTTACTCATTTTCCTACATTTTCATTTTATAGCCGAGGAAACTGAGACCCCAAAAAGCCAAATATCTTACTGACAGTTATGTAGCTAGTTTAGCAGATCCTGATTTGGAGACACATCTCCTGACATTCAGTCTGTGTTCTTTCCACTACACTTCATTATCTTTCAAATAAAGTCAGTATCTTTTCAGGACTGCTTAACTTAGACATGATTTAACTTGGGTATTAATATTAAATGTCTATTATGTAAAGAAAATAAATTAGCACCATTTTATTAGAAGTAGAATGCCAGGGCAATAGTTCTATTCTACATGTTTCTAATCAGAAAAAAAAAATCTATGATATTGATAGCTTTATACATAGAAAAATAACCACCCAATATTTAGTAACTTCAATTAATATTTTTTGAGTGCCAGACTAATACTAACATGTTTGCCATAGAATTTCTAAATTATGTCCACAAAATAATAATAATAGTTCTTATTAAAAATGAAGGAGGGTAATGGGATACTTTAAACATGTCCTCATAACCTATTATGGAAAGAAACACACACATACACTAACAGCTTTAAATTGATTCTCAGCAGTGCATTAAAAGTATTTTTGTTATATAAAGCTTCAGACATTGTCAGAGAAAAAGAAATCAACTGTAAAAGTAGATAATGTTTGTTATAGTTAGCATTGGCAGTCTTGATATTATCTAAATATTCTAAAGGAAGAGATTTTATCATCTATTTTACTGACGAGTATGCAGAAGACTTTTTCTAAATAATTTTTTACAATAGCATAATCTGATCAGCCCCTATAAACACACTTATTTGCTTCGATGAACTTTACTGAAAAAATATCTAGGTCTAATATTTATAAGGATATTCATTGCAGCGATGCTTACAGTGGTGAAAGGACAGAAATAGTCTACATTCTATCTATAGGAGACTGGCTCAAAAATCCACAGAAAGTACATATTGTGCAGCTGTAAAAATGGAGGAACTGCTTATGTATTGATGTGTAACAAATATATACCCCTGGACTACAAGGCTTCAACGGCACCACATTATTTGGGCCCCCCCACCCCATGTGGGGAGTCTGAATCTGCTTGTAATAAAATTTTCCACACTTTTGCTTAAAAAAAAATCTAGGTCTACTGAAATACTTAGTAGGGCTGTTAGCTTTTTAGTAAGATGGGAATGTTAAGCAGGAAATCATTTTGAGCTATAAAAATTTTATTTAAATGTAGCTGTAAAAATTTTGATAAGAACTTCAATTTGACTTAGAAAGGTTGCTTCCTCTTCAAAGATTTTAAAGTAGGAATCAGGTTCTTATTGAAATTTTACACATACACATGCACATATATACATTGGTACACACACATTTTCATATGCATATTTATGTGTATATGCACACGTGACATTAGTAGTAACAGCCCTGGACAGTAGTGCTATAGCTTAGCAAAGGCTGTAACACCAAGCCACACTTCCTTCTGCTATGCTCAGCTTTGTTCTGTTCTGTAACATCCTCAATGCTTTACACTGTCTCAGCAACTATGTGACCTTGCCCTTTACCTTTAAATCATAGCATGCACATAAGTACTACTAAGGATCATTACATACCAGAATTATTTTACACTTTATTTTATATATATATATACACACATACATACAGTGGGGCCTTGACTTACGAGTGTCCCGACTAACGAGTTTTTTGAGATACCAGCTGTCTCTCGGTCGATTTTTTGCATTGAGTTGATAGAGTAATTTGAGTTAACGAGCTCCTTAACGAGTTCGGTCTCAGAACGAATTAAACTCGTAAGTCAAGGCCCCACTGTGTGTGTGTGTGTGTGTG
>NW_005871099.1:1421025-1471909 GCF_000147115.1 Myotis lucifugus | reverse complement strand
TCAAAGAGTAAGGGAGAGGGAGAGAGAGAGAGAAACATCAATGATGAGAGAGAATTGTTGATTGGCTACTTCCTGCATGGCCTCTACTGGGGATGGAGCCAACAACCCTGGCATGTTCCCTGACTGGGAATCGAACCATGAACTCCTGGTTCATAGGTCATGCTCAACCACTAAACCACACTGGCCTAGTGAATTATTTTACACTTTAAAATCATTTATATTAAATATAAATAAAGTATAGATATTTGATATTAATGAGTTCACAGAAAACTCTACCAAAAATTATTTGCCAGAAAGAGGAAATATGGAAGAAGATAAATGTGTGTTGTAATCTCATGCAGACACTCAGATGTCTTTTTCTGACTTAATAGCAATAAAATCTCTGCCACAAGCCCACAAAATATGTTGATAGATATCTCTTACAATTTTACTAAAGTATGTGGTTTAATAATAGTCTCAACAAAGTTTCATTGCTGTATACATTTATTTGCGTATTTTATAAGATTAAATATAAAATATTTATTATAGATACTCAATGATTCCTTTTGAACTAATAAAAATAACGTTTCTTTATGCAATATAACATAGGAATAATTCAACATGAAAAAGTAAATGTTTCTAAAAATATGTTTTTAAGAGAATAGTGGTAGTTCTAAACAATTATGTGTTTTCAAGTTATTTGGTAGAGTTACCTCAATAATTGGACAGATGAGAAAAATTAGAGTTCAATGCTCTTCAAAATTATGTTTATATTCTTTGAGAATGGTACATGGTACTTGTTTGCTAGAAAGATGCTAGTTTGGGTTGGGGTGAAAGTAGGAGGAATGTTCATTTATTTGCATGTATTCTGAAAACTGACTGCATGTGTTACATTCCATCTCCAATGCATAATGGTCCTAGTAACAGCTACCACTGAATTTTTTTCTACCTGCTGGTCACCATGTGAGTTGCTCATTTGGGATTATTTAACTTGCATGGCTCCCAATATGAAGTTTTACATGAGAAAACTCTGTTATACATATGAGAAAACTGAGATTCAGATAGAAAACATGTAGCAAGTTTACATCTTGAGCCACAACAAAGGAATGTGATCACAGGTCTCATAACCCCCCAACAGTAGTGTTTAATAGGAGAAAAATATGGGGGAAAGCATTAAAGCCACTATAATATATTTATATACTGAATATAAAAATAACACTAAAATATGTGATTGCTTTAGAACATGTGAAGAATAAAATTAACCCAATTAATTAATCCCAGTATTAATGAGGGACAATTCCATTAGAAGAGGGATGGTGAATATCCCTTTCTAAAATGTCCTGGCCAGTTGTCTATTCAGTTCTGCTCTGACAATTTTGATTTCTCACAGATAGAACTAGCTTAGCATATTGCAATTTCCATTCACATAAGTTGTAAATACTAGTTAGATAACTTAAATATTCTAAGGATAAATCCTTCTAATTTAAGGATCTAAAATATCCCATCTATACAAGAACTTTTTGAGCTTATAATAATTAAAACTGTTATTATGCTTTTGCATATAAAATGACAAAGAATTTTCAGTCTTATAAAATGCAGAATCATAATTTCTAAAATTATTATTCTTGAAGTCTAAAAATATGATCATCATCTCTTTGTCTAAAATGAATTATGTGATTGATATGATGCAAACATGCCCTTTACTTTACATTCCAATGTGTAGTAGTATAGGATTTCTACACTACTCTCAGAGATTCTATATGTGCTTTAGAAAATAGAAATAAGAAACTAAAAAAATCCATCTTTTCATTTCTTTATTACTAACCTATTTCCCATAGAAAAAATAATGTGAATTCTTTGTATCTAGGGTCTTGTGAAAAGCCAATCACTCTTTTGAGAAGGTAGCATATTATATGTAAAGCAGTGTATTTTTTCACTAATTGTGATGATAGTAATCACTAAACCATTATTCAAACTACATGGAAATGATGAGTACACATATATTCTTACATATATTTATCTATACCCAATTCATATAATCTCATGGATCGCTTTTCAAATTCTCAGACCACCAAAATAATTCCACATATATTTCACTCAGCAATTGTTTTTCAACAATGACTAGCTGGTATGTACTGTGCTTGGGTAAGCATTCCCTTCTGTTTCTGTTCTTCATATTTTGGCAACTAAGCTTTACTAGTTGACATATGGAATTTACAATCAAAACTACCTCATATGAGCTCTTTTGGTGAACATTAATAAGGAATGATGAAATACAAGAAGAACAAAAACATCTCAGACTAATTTTTTCTTTTTTATAAAACTATCAAAATACCAGCATTTGATGTGATTATAATTCCTCTACTGCCATAATTGAAATTAATTCACAAACAATAACAATTTCCAGACAGACATCAGGGCTGGAAAAAATACTAACACTCACATACAATGGCTTCCATACTCAGTGGTGAGGCAGTTAAAATCACTGCTACCACATTAGTGCTTACATTTATATTTTATGCAGTGAAGAATCTTTTACTTGTTTGGGGACATTAATTTTGACATGATCTTTTTGTTTTAATGAATATCTACCATAGAAAGGCAAATAAATTGGTTGATTTTTTTTTTTTTACAGAGAGGAAGAGAGATAGAGAGTTAGAAACATCGATTAGAGAGAAACATTGATCAGCTGCCTCCTGTACACCCCCTACTGGGGATGTGGCCGCAACCAAGGTACATGCCCTTGACCGGAATCGAACCTGGGACCCTTCAGTCCACAGTCCGACGCTCTATCCACTGAGCCAAACCGGTCAGGGCAATTGGTTGATTTTTATCAGACAACTGAACTCATTCATAGTACAGTTAAAACACACATATACACACAAACACTCACATATACACACAAATACACATGTGATTAAAAACTATTTGAGAGAGAGTCAGAGAGAGCAATCAATGTTTTTAACTATCAACATTTTGAAACACTATACATCAGAATAGAATAAGACTTCAGATCCATACATTTCAAACACATTTACGTCATTTGATTTGGAAAAACATGAGTATTGATAGAAATTTAATTCTTCATAAATGAGATCCACACATAGAGATGAGTAACATGGTATGTTTGTTACAATTATTATTAACTAAACCACGTCAATTTTTGACATTTTTAGGGGTTTTTACCTAATGTCCTTTTTTTGTCCAGAATCCCATCCAGGACACCACATGATATTTAGTTGACTCCTTAGGTTCTTCTTGGCTGTAACAATCTCTAAGATTGGTTTTGATGACCTTGATAGCTTTGAGTAATAATAATCCTAGGTGTTTTGTAGAATTTTCTTTAATTTAAATCTGATGTTTTTCTCATGTTTAGACTGGGGTTCTGAATTCTTGGGAGGAAGACAACAGAGGTAGAGTGCCATTTTTGTCATTTCATATCATGGGTACATACTATCAACATGACTTATCACTGGTGATGTTGACCTTGATTATCTGGGGTAGAGTGTGCCAGGTTTCCTCACTGTAAAGTTGCTCTTTGTTTTCCTCCTTTCAACATGGCATTTTGGGAAAGGACTTCTTATGTGCACTACACACTTAAGGAGTGGGAAGTTATGCCCCATCTCTTTTAGTAAAGAGTATCTATATACATTATTTGGAATTTTTTTTTTTACATAAGAAATCCCCCCCCCGTTTGCTTATTTATTTATATCAGTATAAACTTGTAGATACTTATTTTTTTATATATTTTATTGATTTTTTACAGAGAAGAAGGGAGAGAGATAGAGAGTCAGAAACATCGATGAGAGAGAAACATCGATCAGCCGCCTCCTGCACATCTCCTACTGGGGATGTGCCCGCAACCCAGGTACATGCCCTTGACCGGAATCGAACCTGGGACCTTCCAGTCCACAGGCCGACGCTCTATCCACTGAGCCAAACCGGTTTTGGCATAGATACTTATTTTATATTATAATTCAATAATACTTTAATTTGCTAAAATTGTTCCAAGTTTAGTGATTGAGAAATCTTTTAGATTTTCCTTAGGTCCTTTTGGCATACTCCCATCATTGTGTGATCTTTTTAATTGTTGTTGTTGCTTTTTAAAAATGCATTTCCTTAATTTCTGAAACCACAAGATGGATTATCTTGTATATTTACTGTTGTACTCCTAGAATTGACCATTTCTCTAAGGATTCCTTGTTCCTTTTATTGAAGAGTAATATTAGAAGCCAAGATGTGGGTTTTAAGTGTGCTCATTGCTACTGGAGTGATATTATTTCTAGGCTGCCTCAGATGACATAGTAAAAAAATATATGGATACACATATACATATCCAGGGTGTCCCAAAAAATAAATACACATGTTGAAAGTAGACCTGGCAAGCTGACAGGTTTGGATGAGGGATTTGATATTGAGTATGAGATAATGTTAGGAACACGGATGACTCCAAGTGTTTTGCTATCCCACGTAAATCTGATACATAAAAGGCAGCCTCAGTTGAATGTACAGAAAGAAATATGACTTGAAAAGAATTATGTATTTGGTTAATGACACAATGAACTAACTGAAAACAAACCTATTTAAAGGTTAGAGTTACCATGATCAACACTGAGAGGACTGTGGCAGAGGAAGGCTTGGGGGAAGCTAATGGACATGTCTGGTTAGAGATGCCTGTTTGCCATCTAAGAGGAGAAATTAAATAGTTTGACATATGAATCTGAAAACAAGGGAATTAGTAGATAGGCATGTTCATTTTGGAAACACACACACACACACACACACACACACACACCACTTTTGTTTAAAGCAAGAGAATAAAATCACCAAGCCAGGGAATGAAAATTTGAGGGGTTGAGGGTGGGGAGAGACCAAAGACAGTGCCCTCCAATGTTTAGAGGATTGGGGAGAGAAGGAAAACCCAGGTAAGCAGGCTGAGAAGGAGTATCCAGGGATGTGAGAGGAAAACAAGGAGAAGGTGGTGTCTTCAAAGCTAAGTGAACAAAGTGTTTCAAGAATGAGGGTGTGATCAATATTCTCAAATTTACTTATGTGAAGTTGGAGTTTTAGGTGTGAAGAAATGTGGCTAAATTGGAGTAAATAGATGTAAAAGTGCCCAGCAAAAATAATTAAACTTTAATAGTATACAACTATAGGACTCCAAAGTTAACCAAATTGAATTAAGAATTCAATAAAGCTATAAATTAATGGAAACAAGTATGAATATTAATAATTTTTTTAACTTTTTAATTTAAAATCACTTTAAATTTATAAGAAGTTACAAAAATAATTTATAAGAACACCATATATCTTTTATTCAGATTTTCCTTCTGTTAATATTTTATCCCATTTTCTTTATGATTGGCTGTGTGTGCAAATTCCAAAGTAAATAAACTTAAATAATCTGAATGAAATATCTATTATTTGATTGAATTAACTTTGAGTAAACATCTCAATTATTCCATTATAAAGTTTTAAAATCTGATTTCTTGTTTTTGACATACTTTTTAGTTGATATGTTCTAAGAATTGGTATACATGAGCATTAAAAGATAATTGCTTTATATAATTTTATTTAAAAACATGTCTATGCCTTGGCTGGGTGACTTGTCCTATGCACCAAAAGGTTGCAGGTTCAATTCCCAGTCAAGACACATACGTAGGTTGCAGTGGGTAAGATGCCAGGGTCAGGGTTCAACCAGTAGGCAGCCAATCAATCTCTCTCTTTCTCTCTCTCAAAAAAAAAATCAATAAAAGAATATCTTTGGATGAAGATTTTTAAAAAATTTTTAAACTTAAAATTTTTTAAATGTTATTTTGCACTATGATAAGTAATATAAAAATTTGGGTGACCTGATTTTGCTGGAATAACAAAACCAGAACTTTTTTATCACAGCTTTTTTAAAAAAATATATTTTTTAGCAGTGTGAAAAATAAAAAAAAAACATTTAGGTGTTATATCACCTAAAAATATGCAATCTTCTCGGTATTCACAGGCCAGTAATCTAAAATTCTATAAAATTTAAAATGTAATATGTCAGTAAATACGTGAAAAATAAAATCATTTCACATTTTTGCATTTTCTTCTGGCACACAACATACTAAAACTAATCCTAGGAAAACCACACTCACTCAGATGTTTTGAGATTTATATTTTAATAAAAACGTTGATAATGTAATCTTGTTCTACACTTAAAAACAAGGTTGAATATATCTTATTCATCAGTTTGGAACAAATATTATGTAACTACAATTTTGAAACAGAAATGTGGGGTGTGAATCCGAATTCATTGTCTCATGAAATTAAAGAATGAAGTTGCGGACAAAAAATGGTCAGAACCAAAGTCTATTAAGGGCATCCATGCGAATTAAAGCCTATTAGTCCCTGTGTACAGTCCCACATGGCCATAAGCCACACTCCCACCATAGGGTGTGTGCTGGGGAGAAGGGGGAGTGCGGGAGGAAGCACGCACCTCTTAATTTAGGGGGTGGATACAGACTTGCTAGTTTCTAATTGGTGTTTTCAAAGAATTCTGCCTTAATAACATTCTTGGGATTGGTTATATGGCTCATTGTCTTGTGATTGGTTATCTGCAAGCTGCCTGTCTTAGCGACATTCACACATTTTAAAGCTCATGTCTCGTTCACTCCCCCTCATCCTTCCCCGCCCGGTTGGGGTGCCTTAGTAACTCCACCTAATTGGGTTCCATGATTTTGTTCCCTGCTCCCATGGTCCCAGTCCCTGTCTATCTTGCTCCATTTTCACACTGAAATTTATTTTAAAATTGTAAATAATTAATTATTTGATTTTGACATGCATGGACATATACACATATGTCCATGCATGATACACAAAATAAAAGGAAGAACTTATTCAAATATAAGACCTTATATAAAAATTTTAATTTCCTGAGAAACTGTTTCAAATCTATATTTCCCTTTGAATGTAGTCCAAACCTCAGTATTTTCATCTAAGAAGAAAGTATTATGTCAGATTGAGTTACAAAATAAAATTTTATAAGGAAGTCCTATAAATAATTCCAAGGTTTCCCCAACTTCTATTCCCCACAATCCCCCGTCCCATGTGGAATTCATAGAGTTATTTAAAACAAATTGTCATTCAAGAGAAATCAATTTTCCAAAAGAATACATTGAAAACAATTTTTTAGAGTTTTGTAGAACAAGGTTAGCTAAAGTGTATATTCATATTTAGTTTAAATGGTAAACACTTTTTTCTAACAAGAGCTGTTACAGAATTTAGAAAAGAAGTACCTCTCAGCAGTGCATGCAAAAAGGTATAAAAGTTGTTCTGTCTGAAATGTACTTTGGGGGCCCTACTTAACTTTTCATATAATTGAGATTTACCATCCCTGGTCTAACTGTTATTCTCAGTAGGAATCCCTCCAGCTATCTAGGCATTTCTAAGTGGTTTCAATTTGCATGTAACCATGTTCCCATTTGGAAACAGAAGAGAGCTATTTTCTTCACAACATAAAGTCTAATTATATGATTAAATGATTATACCCTACAAAAAATTAAAGCCCTAAATATGAACAACTTGTACGCCTGCCATTTCAATTTCAGTAAGCACATTTCTGTTGCATTTATAAAATGCTCTTTTAAGAATCACAATAGCATAACTCTGGATGCTACTAGAATTTTATTGTCATCTGTAAGATAAAATAGTGACTTAAAAGTCAGATCGGATTACTTTAATATCTAATTCAACCAAAAATACTGGTCTGGAAGAATAGGCTTTATTCTTCAATTCATATATTAGATCATGTTTCTTCAAGGACAAAAAGCCGTATTGCTATAAGCCTAAAACTTTTGAATTATTGAAATATATTCTTGAAAACTATGGAAGGGCAAAAGGAGGTTTTCTGGTTTTACTACAAACATGGAGGAGGGATCACTGCTTTTCCAATTAAACTAAATGGCGCAGCAGGGAAAATATTTCAGGCAAGAGAGCTTATCTGAAGAAATAGCGCCCTGATTAGAGCAGTAGTGATAAATCAGCCACAGTGTGCTGTGGGCAGCTCCGTGGTTTGTTCACTCCAACAAGCAGAAACCCCATTAGACTTGAAGTATTAAAGAATGATACAGTGAAAGGGAATTTTATAATCTACAGAGGTTAAGGTGTGTGTGAATATTTTAATTCTTCCTAAAGCTTTTTTTATCATTTCTTTTCAGAAATACTCGATAAATTCATTGTTTTTATTATAAGTGATTGGCATCACAAATCCTCACTATTTCAACAGTTTTTTCCAACAGAACACAAGTGATTCTGTTAGAAAAAACAAAGTTTGCTACCGTAAACCTTTGGCTGGACTTAAATTTCAGGCCAGGTCTACACATATAAGTGGGAATTAAAATTCAGGAAATTATCTGGTCAATTCATATATCATCCTCTCAGAGAAATATTTTTTTAATTTCCTTATTTACTTGATTATGATAATGTTGGAAATAAAAAGTTATGACTTTTCCCTTGTTTTGTTTTAACCTCTCACTAATTTATAGTTATCCATGAGCAAGGCTGAGATTGTTACCTCTATAGAAATGTAAATGATCAAATGCTGTGTTCCGGGAGACATGCCTCCACCACAGGGGATGATTCAATCTGCATCCGCCTAAGGCAGAACCCAAAATTTCCACCATCAGCCTCATTTCTGACCCATAGTCTTTTTTTCTTCTTTTTTTCTTTTCTTTTTTGTTAATCCTCCCCCTAGGATATTTCCACTGATTTTTTTTTTTTTTAAGAGAATGGAAGGGAGAGGGAAGAGACAGAGAGAGAGAAACAGATGTGAGAGAGACACATCTACTGGTTGCCTCCCATGCGCACCCAGATCCGGGCTGGGATGGAGACTGCAACCCAGATAGCACCCTTGTCCACGAATGGAACCTGCAACTCTTCAGTCAGCGGGCTGATGCTCTAACCACTGAGCAACCGGCTAGGGCCGACCCATATTCTTCATGACACATGCTCAGTTTAACCTGTGAAGAGTTAAGTTTTCTAAGTGAAATAAATCTTGTTAGAAATTTTGTTAGACTATTTTATATATTAGAAAGTAAAGCTTTAAAGACTAAAGAAGTAAGGGATGATGGGGAAAGAGACAAAGAATTAAAGGAAAACATGAACTCACAGGCAGTTTCTGGTCATCAAAGACAGAAGGAGAAAATTGTGAACTGTGGGGGGAAAGTTCCAGGGACATTACAAGAGAAAATTTACGCTGGAGATAAACTTTTCCTTCTTCGCAATACCTGGATATACATTTTACTGCACGAAATAAGTACATTCATGCATAGGGCTGACTGAGGACTAAGAGTCTATCTCTAGAGAGAATAATAGCTTTTTAGCACAGACTCTGCTCCCCCGTGTTGGACTGGCCTCAGTATCAGGCGAGTTAAAATAAGTAGATTAAGTCACTTAAACGTATATAAATAATGAATTGTGTGGAAAAAAAAAAGGCCATTCCTGATTATTTGCTCTCCCCTTCCCTGTGAGGTTTATCCCTCAAATTCTATGTACTTGCACCGCCTTTCCTTGGAAGGCGTATTCTTTCTAGCACCAATGGAAAGGCTTTGCATGAGACCTGCCTGGATCAATGAAATGTGAGCGTAACTGACACCCTGCTTTGACCAGAAGTTTTAAGAACTTGAATGTTAGAGTGCTATGGGGAATGAACTGATCAATTACACTGAACATCTCAGCTCAGATTTTGAAATGAAGGCACAAGGAATAGAGCCTCAGAGAACACCCCCAACCTTCGGTCAAATATAACTTGAGTGTTGTCCTAAGGCCTCTAAAATTGTGGGATTTCTTGTCACCAGCGTAAAACTTAACAAAAGCTTCATCTATTAGGTAAGAGATGAGTTTAATTGACTTTCATCATTTCACTTCTGCAAATCTATTAGTCTAACATATTTACAAAGAAATAACCAATTTAGAGGATTTTCACAAATAATGGTTATTATTTTTAGCAAAACTGCTAGTGGTAATTTATATATATAAATAAAGCAATTATTTACAATAAAGTGAAAAATGAGTGTCAGCTCAGTTTTGGCAGTAGTATTGTATAAATCATAAGATGATAACAAATGAAATATATTAGAGTGGAATTCCTTAGATTTCAAAGAATTATTTTTTTATAGTCAGTCACAGTCTTGTGAAAGACTCAAAAGAGTTGTTATAAATTGTGTTCTATTTTTCATATAAATGAATGGACTTTTTTCTTTTCTTCATGGATAGAATTTCTGGGAATTGGGAGGGTTTAGAAGGCATGGAGAATAACATTTTCGACTGCCAGTTTTATTAGTATAGGTAATATGTCACTGTAATGATGTCACGAATAAAGAACAAATAAAGGCGTATTTAATTGGACATATATATACATAACATACTGATTTGTTTCTGACAGATTCTTAAAGTGTTCCCATGAACTTTCTGAAAGGTTGTTTGCTAGGTCTTATAGGCCAGTTCTTCTCAAACTTTAATGAGATCCACAGGCCACACTTTGAGTAGCAAGGTTATAGATTAGAAAAAGTATGGTAAGTCAGTTAAGGTTCTGCATCAGCCATAAAAGTAATTCACCCAACTTCAGCTTGCGATGAAAATCAAGGAAGTAGACAATGTAAAGGAGAGAATAGAAACAACAAGCAAAACTATAAATTTTCCTTTCTTTTACTGGAAAAATAAATCCACATAGTTTATCATGTCATTTCAAAGACAAATCCCTGAGCCAGTTTTAAATGCTTTATATTTTTAATAATTATAAAAAGATCTGTCTTCATAAATACATAGAATTGATAATTATCTTTTAAAAAGCCTCATGAAGAAATGGCTACATTTTATTCTCTTAATTTCACTTGGACAATGTAACATGAAGAATGAAATAACTTATGTAGGCAAGTTATGACAAAATAAAATCCCAACAAATTTCTTTTTCTCCCATCAGTGATTTAGATGTTTTAGATAAAATTGGTTTATGGTTCCATCAATCAGGTAATTCCTTATACTTTACATTTTATTCAGTAGTTCCCCTTTAAATGCTAAAGACCAACTACTTAGCCATGCTTTCAACCTCTCTGTACACTTTCGGTAGAAATGGGGTCACCACGAAGTGAGTGAAGCTTGGTTTCAGGGCCCCTCAGGCATGGGTCCTTTCCATGGGAGGAACACTAGTTTTATATTCACATGATCATATGTTATTTGAAATTCTGCAAAATTAAAGCATTTTAATGACAATCAGTTAAGACCGGTTGTATCTTTCCACTCTGACTTGCCCTCCCTCCCACTTCCCATCTATTTGGATGGCAGTCAAATGGCCAAAGGCATTTTAATTCAGTAACGGTTACCATTCAGGAGTTCAAGTGAAATTCTGGTCATCTTTAATTATCCCCTTTCCAGCTCTATCCATAGTTATCCCACCATTGCATTTTGCAAGATATACTCAAACATATACATCTTGCCTAGATTATTGCAATAGGTTCCAAATGATTTTTCAGCTTTTACTTTTCCCTTTACAGCTGATTCTCCCACTGCAATGAGAATGATCTTTTAAACCTGTAAATCACATCATGATTTCCCTGCTTGAAATGCTTCATTGTCTTCCCTTAGCAATTAGACGAAAGTTTAAACTCTTTATCATGGCTTGCATGGCTATATTGCCTTTGATCCTTTCCTCAAACTATAATTATTTCCTTCCTGCCTCACAGCATTAATTCTTGCATTTCCTTCTGCTTAGAACTTCTTTGTGTCTATATTAAGTTTTGTGCTACTGGAAACACTGGTGGGAGCTATAAGATCTATCTGCTTACTTCACAAAAAAGCAAACATTGAATTATCAAAACCTGGTAATTAGTAAAAATTAATAGACTTACAAAATGAAATACATGTGGAACAGGACACTAGCTTTTGTGTGCTTATTTTATTTTTGCTCTTTGGGAGCCTTACATATTTTTCTTGGCCCACCAGATGATTCAAGCATCCAGATATAAGTGGATGGAAAGAGAGGAATATGGAAAGAAAGGAAAAGAGTGAAGGAAGAGGTAACCAGAATTTGAGGGAATTCTGATTAGAGATTAGAATAACATGATTTTATTAGGAAATGTGTCTGTGTAGGGCTAGACTTGTATTCTGAAAAGATAACATTTGTTCCACCCCACTTCATGATCATGCGGAATATTTCCAAAAGGCCCTACCACCAGCACATCTGTCCTCTTGCTGGCTTTTAGATCAGTAGACCAAAATGCAATAAATCCTTCAAGACTAAAGTATGCTGGGTTAATCTATGGCAATGCAGTGTGTCACCATAGAATATAAGTTTACTAACATATTATAGGCCTCTTCTGAGGCTAAGAAAAACTGGATTCCTTCAAGTCATCATCCAGAGGGAGATTTATTTATTCTTGGTACAGTGAAACTTTCATGACTGCCTTTTTCTTAGCTATAATCATGAACACTCAAGTTTTGTTTATATAATGCTTTTATATAAATTTTCCCAATTTTGAAAATCTGACATGATGAGGGTCAGCTAATTTAATTTTTTCATTTTTTATTACATACTGGGGAAAAATAAGCTTTCAAAGTAAATTCTTCAAAAGTAGAGCATTGTATTTCAAAGATTGGAAATAAATAATAAAAATCAGTGACTCTTGTTTTAAAAGTATGTGGTAATGATAAATGTTGATATTGTTAATGAGCCCCATGTTAAGATCTAATAGTTTTAGTGAGAAATTTATTTTCCTTTCAGGCTTGGATTAGATACAGTCTATATATGTTAGACATTTTGATGATGCTGGTTATTGGAAACAAAGTTAATAATAAATTAACTGCACAGGAATAAGATTTTATTTTGGTAGCATTATATTGTGAGAATTTTTCTGTAGCATATAAGAAGTAGATAAAACATTTCACTGCAGCTCATTCAATATGCATTGAATATAAATTAAAAAATTGAATTTACTGCATTTTCTGTTGTCTTTTAGCATTCTAAGGTAGTCAGGAAAATGGTTCCAGTAGAGCATGAAGAGGAAAAATACGTATAACCTTTTCTAATAATATATGTACCAAATACTACTTTCTGTATTAATCAAAAATTATATGAAGAGTTTAATCCAACTACTGGTAGTTTAGCTTTTACTGAACAGTGTACTTTCATTCTCAACCATCTGATCACCGAATTTTAAACTGAAAATTAAAAAGAGAAAATAACTCAAAATTGAGAGAACATTTCTCAGAGAAACTCTCAGCAATATGAGAAGCATCCCTAGTAATTGTTATGCAATGCTTATGCGGTAGTGGCAGTTTACAAGCACCCTTTCCTTTTAAATTTTTTTTAGATACATCTCCATTAAAAAATTGCATAAGTAATGTTCAACTAACAATAAAACACCAATCCATGTTCCCAACGAAGAGTTTAAGAAGTGAAATAAGAGTAATGATTTAATGCCCCCGGTATTCCTTCTTAAATACATTTTCCACTATCTCCCAATCTGTACACTGACTTTGCATTCTTCATCATTCTCTTTCTTTTCTTCATATATAATAACCTGAGTAATTTTTTTAAATATATGTTTATTGATTTCAGAGAGGAGGGGAGAGGGAGAGAGAGGTAGAAACAGCAATGATGAGAGAGAATCATTGATCGACACTCCTCCTGCACACCCCACATAGGGGATCAAGCCTGCAACCTAGGTGCCGGGGCTGACTAGCAGACCCTGAGCGATGGATGAATGACTACTCTGACACAGGTTTCTGTGAAAGAGAAGGCTAAGGGGCTGCCTGGCTAACAGAACCAGGCAGCTCTGTTCCCCTGCCTCCTTAGGCTTTTATTGTAGCAACAGCTTGAACTAAAATGTATTATTAGATACTATCAGCAGGGTAAGCATCCTTGAGAAGACACGTGCGTCTGTAGTGTCCTTTAAGCAGGATGTTTGAAGTCTAAATATAAAGATTCCAGTAAAACACATGAGGGCTCAGACTTGTTTGGAAAAGTCAAGGCAGGGTCTGTCGCCTTTGGCAAGGTCCCTCTAGAGGCCCCCGACCTTTTGGAGATTCCTCCTTACAGACTTTCCTACCAAGTCCCCTGCTTCCCACACCCAGGGATGTGCCTTGACTGGGAATTGAAGCATGACCTTCTGGTTCATAGGTCCATGCTCAACCACTGAGCCACACTGGCTGGGCAGTAATTTTTAATGTGAAATGTATCATGTCACAGAGGGTATATGGCACATGTTACATAATTTATATATATATATATATAATTGTAAGCAATATATGCATGTTATTTATGTAAACACTAAATAATAAAATTATTTACAAGCATTGAAATTATCTACAAATAAGTAAATAAAGAAGTAAAGTAAGTTAACCTAATTCTATTTATCTGAAATTAAAAGAGGATTTAAACCCATATATTTTTAAAATATTTTTATTTATTTTGGAGAGGAAGGGAAAGGGAAAGAGAGATAGAAACATCAATGATGAGAGAGAATCATTGCTTGGCTGCTTCCTGCACGCCCCCTACTGGGGATCAGCCACAACCTGGGCATGTGCCCTTGACCGGAATTGAACCTGGGACTCTTCAGTCCACAGGCTGACGCTCTATCACTGAACAAAACCAGCTAGGGCTTAAACCCATATCTTTAATTCTAAATCTATGGCTCTTTCAAAAAACTCCATGATATTTATAGGGTTATCTTTGGTAAATAAATACTTAATAAAATATTACTATAAATTCAGTTATGTTCTTAATAAATTTCTGATAAATAAAAATACAAAATATTGATATGTATCAGTGCTAAATATTTTATTTACTCATGTTATGAGCAGTGTTTGGTGTATATCTGAATTTAGGCATCTCTTCCCCAGAACCCCAAGTTCCCCCAAAGTCCTTGACCATCAGTATGAGAACATGACTCTAGACTAGAGTCTAATCACTTTGTTTTGAGCTACTCTGGCATTACAATGCAATAATTATTTTGCTCTGTTTATAAAATAAATCAGCCCCTAGAGAAGACAGCCTATTTATAGTAAAATCTAAACTGGAATGTCAAATTCTGCTTCACATAAAAGAGGCATGTTTCCAAAAAACTGTATGTATGTATAAATTAGAAAATCCCATAACTAACCAAGAAAAGAGATTACAGTAGTCAGCCTTATCCTTGGGAAATGTGTTCAAAAAGCCCCGAGTAGACAAATGTACTACTCTTTGTAATATTTTAAGCAATAAAAAAAAAGCCCCGAGTAGATGCCTGAAACTGCAGATAGTACCGAACTCCATATAGACTGTTTTTCCTCTACATACATACTTATGACAAAGTTTAGTTTGTAAATCAGGCACAGTAAGAGATTACAACAACTAACAATATCAGTAAAATAGAAAAATCATAATGATATACTGTAATAAAAGTTATGGGAAGGGTCTCTCTGTCTCTTTCTCCCTCTCTCTCTCTCTCTCAAAATATCTGACTGTACTTTTCTCACCCTTCTTCTTGTGATGATGTGAAATGATGCAATGCCTATGTGATGAGATGAAGTAAAGTGAATGGTGTAGCAACCACAGATTTTTTTCCCTTGTTAACTTGAGAACGTTCACCTTGTCACTTAAAGAAATTACTTTACAACCTCCATTTGGAATATCTGAATTGTTAGCATCATTACTCGTGTGCTTTAGAGCCATTAGTAAGGAAAATAAGGGTTACTTAACACAAGCACCGCAATACTGCGGCAGACAAACCAATAAGCCAGACGACTGACTACCAAGTAACGTAGGTTTGGGAAGCTTAATGGCCTGGAGATACTAAACAAAGGGATGTTTCACGTTCTTGGTGAGACAGTGCAAGATTTCATCACACTACTTGCAGGCACTCAGAATGGCAGGAATTTAACATTTATAAATTGTTTATTTCTGGAAGTTTTTATGTAATAGTTTTGGACTGTCATTGACAGTGGGCAACTGAAACCACAGAAAGCAAAACCTCTTTGTGCTTTCAGAGAGACTTTTTACTCAGCCTTTCGAAAAACAACACTAAAAATTCACTATTTTGGGGTATTTTCGGTCATGGAATAGTCTCTTGTAAGAAGCAGTCACAAGATAATAAAGAAAATAGTAATCTTACGCTGAGCAGAACAAGAGAAAGTGGGTCAACGTTTTCCATTAAGAAAACCATCTTTATAAATTAACAGTATATAATCATCTTCTTACCTAGAATATATCTATATGTGTAAAATTTAGAATTATGCAGATGTCCCCTCATAAAACTATCAAAAATTTTTCTTTTATGTTCTGGTCTAAATTTTGCATTAATTTTTCTAAATCCTCATTGTATTGATTTCAGGGCTTTGGGTGAACTTGGAAGGACCCTATAGAAAATCATGTTATGTTTTGTCTCTTGACACTTGACTCTCTAGCCCATCCCGTTCACTGTAGCTGCAGCAGACACTTTACAGGAAGCTACAAGCTCTCTTTTAAGTACCTGTGCCTCTTTTCTCTGCTTGTTGGTTTTCTTCAGCAATAGGGAAACTTATAAACACCTCCAGAGGCAACCTTCAACCTACAGGGTTGTGATTACATTAATTAAATACCCAACCTTTTTGTTTCTTTCTTTCCCTCTCTACTTCCAAACCCCAGTGGGATGATTCTAAGGCATGTTCCTCAGGGCATGAGTCCCCAAAATGATTGGGTTCCGGCTGCTATCAGTAATAATCCATTCAAAACGCACTCTATCATCTTCTTTCTCTTATAGGTCTCATGTTCCCCCATTCACCTTGTAATACTTCCCGGGATCACTTCCTCCCAGTAATCTACTTGCAGTCAAGCCTGTCTTAGGGTCTGCTTTTGGGGGAACTCAAAATTAGACATCGGTGTCATTATTGGTTGTCATCACCACCATCACCATCTTCATAAATAACACTGATTAAGCATATGTGCCAAACAAGATTCTAAATACTTGGCATTTATTAACACCTTTAGCCTAGATGTATTAAGTCTAAAAACTTGTGCACAGCTATTTTCATCGTTCTTAGTTTAAAGATGAGAAAGTCAAGACACATAGTAATTACATTTCTAGCCTGAGTTTTGACACCAGCATTTGCACTGAACCAGTATGGTATACCAACTTAAGCTTTTCTTTGTTGTGATATATAGGAATAGTTTTTTAAAGATTTAAAACCATGGCTTTTTTTTCTTTAAGTGACACTGGTCTACACATTTTCCTTCAATCTTCACAGCTAGACACACTCTGGTATTCACTCAAGCAAACAATTTTGTCATATATTTGAAACACTCCAGGTTCAAGTGTGCACAAGCCTTATACGATTTGGAGATTACAGGTGTTTCCTGAAAGAGCCAGTTACATTTTATATTGGTCTGATAAACAGATCACTCAAGAGAAGAAACAAACGTGAATGTACCTCTAAGATCCCAGATTTCAAGAATTTATAATAAGACCCAGGTAGGTCTTGATAGGTCACATATGCTTCTCATTTCATAAATGTATTAAAATAACCTATTTTTACAAGTAATGCCACGGCAGAAATATATTATTTTTATTCTTGGCCAAACTTTTAACTTGTTAAACCATATCAAAGATGAAGATAGTAATCAATAAGAAATATATGGTTTATCAATGACTAGTACCCATGTTTTTAGTAATCTTAACAATTTATATGAACATGTATCACAATATATATGCAAGTATACATACTATAATCACAAGAATACATTTTAAACTATTAATCAGAATATTATTAGTGTCTTTTTTCCTTCTATCCCTCTATTCATAAGTTGGTCTTTATGACATTTAAAAAATAACCAAAACAAATACATTGTTTAAATATTAATATTAGAGTTACATTCATTGACAGGGTATGAATTCCAATATAGCTCAGAGTACATACAATGATTGTTTGAGATTGAGGCAAAGCTGTTGTCATGAAAAATTTGTCATGGTTTGAGGTATTAAGACATGATGTTCACATGTCTATTTGGTGGTTTATGTAATGCCAAAATGAATGTTCACTGTCAGGGAGATTCTTCAAATGTTATATAAACATTGGCTTACTTTATTGCTCTGTGAAAATTGTAAGTCTCCCAGATGGAAAAATGTGTTAACGTATATATTTCCACATCTCTCAGTCTGTATTTTTTTCTTCAGCTACAAAATATTTTAAGAACTTATATGTATCACAAAGATAAAAGGTGACTTAAGGGTGCTAAATAAATAGCTAATTTATTCCATATATTCTGAATCCTTCAACAGATGGAGTATTTTTGGTAGATAACACCTAAATTATTACCTCAGATGATTAACACCTGTTAATAGGTGTCTAGACACATTTCTATTTCAAACACGCATTTTTACATTAAATAAGGCAAAATTTTAAAACTTTAATAATCTTTTCTTTTTATAATATTTATAATAAATAATTTATATAAATTTATAAATTACCCCCAGGAATATGCTATACCTTCATTTTTATATTATATTTAAAGGAATTAGTATCTAGACAAAATACTTTCCATTTATCTTTTTAAATACCATCATTTGCTTCGGCTTAACAGTAAATATAATAGAGACTGAATTTATTTAATTTACTGAATAATTAAATGGTTTATTTAATTTAATTTTACTTACTGAATATCTATATTTTAATCTTGAATTGGTGAACATTGATATTGTGGATTTCTTCCCAACTATGTTATAACAACTTTTTTTCTGGTATAGTGGTCCATAACCAAACTTGCCAGGATGTAAAATAAATATTTAAAGGACAAGTTATCTTTCACACAAGTAGCCCAAGATTTGTATATGTGAAAAACCCTGTTGAGGAGATAGAAGAGGGCTAGGCAGTCAGGAACTGGACCACAGGATAGGAGTGGGAGGGGACACTGATTCCTATTTATAAACTTTGAAACAGACATTATAAATAGTTTGTGTTGAAATTGTTTTACATATTTATGTATTAAAAATATAGTTCTTTGCAATATGAACTACTTGGGTTGAAATGATGTAATAATGACTTAGTATTTCTATTCAAAGAGAAGTTATCTTGTGGGAGAAACTGTTTAACAACAAGCTATAAACAGTGTTAACATGCTATAACAAAAAGGCAAATATCTAAATTTAATAAAAAGAGTCTTACTACGCTGCTGTAGAAAAGAAGGAATTCTTACCATTTGCCATAGCATGGATGGAACTGGAGAGCATTATGCTAAGTGAAATAAGCCAGTCAGAGAAGGATACATACCACATGATCTCACTCATTTGTGGAATATAATGAACAACATAAACTGATGAATAAGGACAGATCCAGAGACGGAGAGGCATTGATTGGACTGTCAGGCCTTGGAGGGAAGGTAGGGGAGAGTGGGGGTAAGGGGGAGAGATCAACCAAAGGACTTATATGCAAGCATATAGGCCTAACCAATGGACACAAACAATAGGGGGTTGAGGGCATGAGCGGGGGATTAGGGGGTAATGTGGGGATAAGGACACATATGTAATATCTTAATCAATAAAAATATATATATTAAAAAAAGAGTCTTAAATTTATTATGAAGCCCATAAAGGTATCTAGGAAAATAACCATAGAAAAACTTTCAGAATATATGAAAAATAGTATATGTAACTTATACAAAGCAATTATTATATACTTAATACATTTTTAGTCAGGGTTTACATTTGTTACCTGCAAGACTCTCCAGATATACTTCTTTGCCATTCATATTATCTCTAAAACTAATTTTCAAATTTAAACCGAGGCTTATTAGATCTTCTATCTTACAATCCCCCAAGCATGAAGCATATAAAGTTTTCAATCAGCATTTACATGATGTTTTTATTTACATTTCTATTTTTTGAAAACTTTAATTTTAAAAAGTTTTGCTTTGAAGTAGTCATCTGTTTCTATTGTTTATTTGTCAGCTGAGTTACTAATCTTTATACATTATAAGGATTGTTTGCATTGGCCATGACTAGGCTCTATCAAATGAAGAGTTGAAAGATGGGAGAACTTGGCAGTGTGCTGATGGCCACAAAACGCCTCAAGTTATTTTCAAATGCTTTGCATACAGATATATTTTAATAAAACTTTCAATTTTTCTCTAAACTGTGCTTATTTCAATATGTAGAGAAAATAGTCTAGTAAATATTAACATGGAATATGAAATATGAACTAAAAAGTTGGTTTGGAAATACAGTATAAGTAGCAAGGCCTGGAATTCCATAGCTGTGTATGAATTCACTTCATTGATTATCATGCAGATCAATTTCTGGATATCTAGTTCTTCAACCCCTCTGTGGCTGCTGAACACTACGCAGGAGTTCACAAGCTGAAAATAAACACTTAGTTCTGGTAGAATTTTCTATTGTTTACATTTTAGTTTTCCATGTTCCAATCTAATGTATACTTATATTCCGTTTTTAAGATAAAGTATTTAAAAATGTAGCCTATAAAAGGCAGTTGAAAGGTGAGAGAGATAGAAGATTTGAAAGAGAGAAGACTTCCAAAATACGTAGCCTTCATTATATAGTTAAAAAAAGCTTATCACATTTTCTTCTTATGGATCTTTTAAGAGGGTGAGTTATTTGAATCTTATAAAAATGAAATAAATGAAAAATGATAAAATATAAAAAAGTAATCTTTATGGTTTTATCAGTTTATATAAACTTCTTTAAAAAAAAACCTCTGATATCCCAGAAATATGCACTATGAAAGCTACCTCTTTGAAATGGGAAATTATATTTGTATAGCAATGTATCAAACTTGAATTTTAAATGTTAGATTCACTTAAATACTTATAACTTACAGCCTAAGTTTCCATACCCTAAATAAAATTTGAATTGAATGGAACAATAAGTAGAAACACATGGAATTTCATATACTATTTTCACAAACATAAGTTAGAGAACATAAAGCTCATAAATATTATTTATGTATCTTTTTCACAGCTAGCAGAAATTAGTAGGTAGTGTAACACATAGGTAGGGCAAAACAAACATTTTAAAAAATTATTTTCAGACAACAAACAAAATTGAGCATTTCAGGGGAGAACTTTGTCAATCTCTGGTTTGAAAATACCTGGCATAAATATGGTGATAGTCAAGCAAGTACTAAATAATGGTTAGGAAGAAAAGCATAATTTAAACATATAAATTAATCCATCCAAATAGTATTATTAGCTCTTTCTCATTCTTTCAATGCCACTGACTTACTTCTCCTTATATGGTTTTCTTTTCACCATCCTTTATATTCCAATTTCACAGTCAGTGCAGAATTTTTAACACAACTTTCTCAGTCCAATTCACCCCACATTTTCTGAACATATGTCATATACTCTGCTAGAATTTGAGAGCATAAGAATATCACTCTCATTACTAAATCAATTTCAGTATAGACGTAGAAAAAGACAGCCATGGAAGTTCAATGTTTTGTAGTCATTACTATGATAAAGATGTAGAAAAAAAATGATGAGAAGATTGTTCCGGGGGAATTAATGAGTTGAATATTGACACATATGTAAAAGTTCACAGGTAAGAGAAGACTGGTAGGCAAATGTTTTGAATAGAGAAAACTTTTGTGAAGGCTCAGAGCTATGAAACATCATCTGATAAACAGTTGCATGATATATGAGTCAAGGAGTCACAGACCATGAGCTTCAAGGGACAGGCATTTCTTGTTGAGGTGGACTATATCCTGTTTGTGTTGGAAAAAACTGGATGTTTCAAACAGGCCAGTAACAAGGTCAAGTGTGATTTTAAATGAGTCCTTCTGCCCAAACTCAGATGATAGGTTTTACTTAGGCAAGACTTCAGGTAAGGAAACAAGTTAGGTGGTTATTAAAAGGAACAAGACATAAAATGATGAGGGCATAAATTTGATCCATGGAAAAGACAAGTAGGCAATGAGGTTTACTGGGGAAATATTAAGACTTTATGATTGATTAGAGGTGAGTCTGTAGTCATGTTTATGTGGAATCACATGTATTTATGAGATAGAGGACTGGAAGAATAACAGAGAAACCATATATATGGTTAGCTCCACTGTTTACAGTATAGAGACTGGGGAAGAGACCGGGACTGGAATGTTCTCCTGATTCTAGAGCAGTATGTTTTAAAATGAAGGAAGATGCACAGTGAACAATGCAGCTGTGATATCTATTAAGATAAGAATTGAAGCCCAGCAGGTGTGGCTCAGTGGATGGGCACTGTCCTATGAACCAGGAGGTCAAGGTTCAATTTCCTGTCAGGCCACATGCCCAGGTTGTAGGCTCAATCCCCAACAGGTGGAGTGCAGGAGGCAGCCAATCAATGATTCTCTCTCATCACTGATGTTTCTCTCCCTCTCCCTTCCTCTCTTAAATCAATAAAAAAAAACATATTTTTTTAAAAAGGATTGAAGTGTGTCAATAGGATATTATTAGTGAACTCTGGAAGTTTCAGAGTTTGAGAGGCTTTTCAGAGAACAGCAGAGGCCAGACAAAGGTGAGCAAGGTGTGGGGAAATGATAAGGGAAGGATGGTGAGAATGGACAGGACAAAGTCTGGCTGGAAAGGAAGAGTAACAATAACAAGTAGCTCAAAACTGAAAAAGAATTTTGACTGAATTGTTTTTTCCCCTATTTCTACCCTTTGGCTCAAGTTTTTCTGATACTTTGTTGATCATAACCAATTTCAGAGTTGGAACATGAAACATATATATTACCCATTTATAATCCAAGGGGACTCTTAACCAGTAAACAAACAAAAACACAGAACTACTTCTTATAATACTGGGTTTTGTTACATAGAAGACTTTAAAATGTTTGAATGGTCTATAATGTTTCACTCAGCAAAAGCTTCCCATTTCTATTATTTCCATGTAAAAACCTTTTAGAGAGTCATCTCATGGGGGGGCGGGGGGATCACTAGAGAATACCCAAATACAGAAAGAACAATACAAAACTGAATGCACAATAGAAATGGAATACATATTCAGCATGCATACATTCATTTTAATGCATTTAAGAATATGGAATCTCTGGAATTTTATGGGACTATAAATAAGAAAATACTTATGATATAATAACTCATCCAGTTGCATCATTTCCAGACATGCACTCTCTGCCACATGTATACATATAATTTACTAATTTGAGCAATTTATTATTTAGGCCATCCTTTAAATAGAAATTCAATTTTCATTCTCCTATTCATTCTGAGTCTATGATTGCAAATGAGTCTTTTTAATTCCCAAAGGAAAGAATCATATGAAGGAACAAAGTAGCCTAAGAAAGTAGATTGTATGTCATATTTACTATGTCCTATAAAAACGAGTAAGAGTATGACAAAATAAAACAATTATGGAAAGAACTTGGCAACAAACAGAAAAAAAATCATGTGTATCTGAGTTTTGACCTAGAATTCTCACTTTCTATTTTTATATTTCTGCACTGGAAACCAGGTGTGGCATACTGAGATTACACCTACATTTCTCTGGAGATATCTTGTTTTGTAACTATAACTTTAGAACCATTATATATTTTGCATAACTATAAAATAAAATTCAATTTAGAAAAGGCAATTCTTTAAAAATTTGGAAAGGAAGAGACATAAAACTTTACCTTTCTTTCTCCACTAGGCACCACAGATAGAGATCTGGGAGATATCACTTTGGTAAGAATTTTCACCCTTTGCCAGGTGATGAGTTTTCCCAAGCTTGGAGCAAGTGGGATATCCCAGCAATCCTAATCACCAAATTCTGTAGAAGGAAAAGTAATTTTAAATATATAATTTAAATTGTTTAAAATTTTTGAAAAATTTCCCTCCAGCCTGTATAGTGAGTGCATGGCTGAGACCCCATTTTCTCTAGTGCATCTTATAAATGGACTAGAGGCCCAATGCACGAAAGTTAGTGCAAGAGTAGGCCTTCCTTCCCCTGGCTGCTGACACCAGCTTCCCTCCAGCACCTGGACCTGGGCTTCCCTCCTCCGGCCGCCAGCAGGCACCCAGGACCCGGGCTGCTTTCCTCCTCCGGCTGCCCACAGGCACCCGGGACCCAGGCTGGCTTCCCTCCACCCGCTGCTTCCTCAGGAAGGACTTCCGGAAGACATCAGTTCTAATTAGCATATTACCCTTTTATTATTATTGATAAGCTTTCTAGGTTAAAAGTTCTCCATGTGGCCACTGTGACACAAGATTGGCTTTGGTAAGTTAACCTACCTGTGTAGCCGTAAAACAACATTTATTCACCTGAGTTTTTACGTTAGATCCACTTAAAACCCACGCAGTCTGACCCAATACCCCACATGTTTTCTCAATCAGAAACAGTCGGACCCATCCCTGTCCTCTTATTCAGGCGGAACCTGTCCAACCCGGACCCCATCCAATTTCTCAGTTGGAACCAGTCTATCCCCGGATCCTGTCCAGTTTCTGTGGTGGACCCTTCTGGTTTCTGTGGCGGACCCTTCTGGTTTCTGTGCCTGGGCAGGAAAAAGAAGTGCTCAGATAAGGTCTGAAAGCTCACAAAACAGAAGCTGAGGAGCTAGAACTGAGAGGGATTTACCCACCACTTCCCGAGGCAACAAGAAAGCAGAGAGCTCAAGGGGCTCCACAGGTGCCCACATGGTTGCTCATTACTCCTGGGCAACTGTTAAAAGATAAAGTGAAGCATATTAAAATGTTTAGGAGTTTATTTGTCCAAATTAATGCCAATTGGGCAGCTTCGAATCCAGCAGATAGAAAGGAGCTGTACAGAATGAACGAGTATTACAGGCAGATGGAATTAGGAATATGGAAGTTATAATAGGCCAAATATCAGGTTGGTTACTGTAAGTTACTTTCTTTTAAGGGGTGGAAGGGGTCTGTCAGGAAGATCACTTAATTAGCACTGATCAAGCAATTCCTTATTGACTGGTTTAAAATTCCATTTCTGGGAGAGCTGAAACTAATTCTCAGCTTGAGACTTAGAGTAAGCAACTCCATTTTGGGCCTGTTGTCTTGCTTTAAATGGGAGATATTAATTGTATCCTGACACATACAAACTATAAAACATAATGAGACATTCAGGAAAATCTGATGGATATTTGGTAATATTTAAGAAATATGGGTATTCTTATTTTGAATATAGCAACAGGTCTTGCAATTTTATTTAGGAAAAATTAGAGTCTGTCTTTTCAGATACTTATTAAAATTCAACAAAATGGTATACTGTGTGAAAATTGTGTCAATTTAATGAACAGGGAGGAGTAGGTAGGTATATATTGGAAATGACTTTCATGAGTTGATATTTCTGTGGTAAGATGTGTGATGAGCCGAAACCGGTTTGGCTCAGTGCTGTCTTCCCTATTTTAACCTGTTTCTGAAATTTTCCATATTAAAAAAATTTAAGTTAAAATTGATTTTTGAATCATTGAATGGGATTTCAACATTAGATGAATTTCAATTTAATGAAACATACCCAAATTAGAATAAATTGGTGTGTAAGTAAATACTACAGAAATAGGTTGTATAAGAAGCATTCAAATCTCTAACAGCAAAGAAAATACACCCAATACAAAAAAAAAAAATCTTACTCCTTTATAGTGAGCCATAACTAATTTATCTCTAACTAAAATGTGTTTCTTCCTGAAAGAAAATTAAGTAACTTAATTCAAACAATGGGCTATTGATTGCATTTTTTTACTTTCTTTCAACTTACCAAAAGCAACTCATGTTAGATGTGGTTTTACTAATGAATTTTAATTATCAACAGGGTCGAATGTGTTTTCTTCTTTGAATTAATGAAGTGTTATAATCCTCATTATTATTAGTTCTAGGGACAGTTTTATTTTTTAAATAGATGTTAAATGAAAATATCTTACATATTTAGAAAAACAATACAAAAATTATGGTGAGTTTTGTGTATATGTATGTGCATTATTTTGAAGACTATAACAATTAAAAAATATGTTATTTGGAAGTTTTATATCTCAGTCTCCAGAATGGCAAGAAAAACAGTAATCTTTGCCAAATACAATATATGTAATTAAAAACATATTTAGGAATTTCTTCATATATTTTTTCAAAATAATCACAGAAGACAGATGTTGCTTCAGGCTAACATTAAAGCATAATATTGTCATGATTACTAACAATGTTCTATAAGTATCCATAACTAAACTTAATGTTTTGTTTTAATTATTATTTTAAAAGGTATGGTTTTTCTTTCAATGAGAAAGAATGGAGCAGTTTATTCCTGTCAATTAGTTGGTAGAAAGCTTGTTAAAAAATAAAAGGCCCTGGCCGGGTAGCTCAGTTGGTTAGAGCATCTGCCTGGTACGCCAAGGTTGCCTGTTAAATCCCAGATCAGTGCTCATACAAGAATCAACTAATTAATCCATAAATAAGTGGAACAACAAATCACTGTTTCTCTCTCGTTCTCTTCCTCTCTCTCTAAAAATCAATAAATTTAACAAAATTTACTTTTTAAAGGCTAATATTTGCCCTTGTGCAGAATGACCTTACATTACATAATGGAGTAGAAAATAAACCAGACAGTGCACTGAGAGACCGTGGAGTTGTTTTTTGTTGTTGTTGTTTTTTAATGATTGTCATACTCCTAAGAAATGCATAACTCAAGATACAATTTCCAAGTGGTAGGACCCAGTAATTTCTCTTGCATTGAGACATAGAATCCCAAAATTTGGTTAAAAGAGGATGTAGAAAGTAAATAAATAAATAAATAAATAAATAAATAAATAAAAAAATTGGACACATTATTTAGTAGCTTCTTGAAACAAATAAGTTTCTGTAAACATCTGTGCCTCTACTAGTATGACTCAGTATAAGTTTAACATATATACATACATAGTCTATATCTTTCTACTCCTGTTGGTAGATGTTCTAATCATATATATATATATATATATATATATATATATATATATACACTAGAGGCCCGTAGCATGAAATTCATGCATGGGGGGAGGGGTCTCTCAGCCCAGCCAGCACCCTCTCACAATCCAGGACCCCTCAGGGGATGTCCGGCAGGGATCAGGCCTAAACTGGCAGTCGGACATCCCTCTAGCAATCCGGGACTGCTGGCTCCTAACCGCTCTCCTGCCTTCCTGATTGCCTCTAACCAGTCACCTGCCTGCCTGATCATCTCTAACCACTCACCTGCCTGCCTGATTGCCCCTAACCACTTGCCTACCTGCCTGCTTGATCGCCCCTAACTGCTTGCCTGCCTGCCTGATCACCCCTAACCGCCTCTGCCTGCCTGCCTGATTGCCCCCAACCACCTCTGCCTCAGCCCCCGCTGCCACAGCTTCATGTAGAAGATTGCCTGGCGGGACATTGGAAGGTCGTTTGGCTGTCTGGTCTAATTAGCATATTATGCTTTAATTATTATATATGAAAGCCTAAGCGACCGTTATGACTGGACAACCAGACAACGGGACAACTGGCCTGTAGCTATAACACACACTGACCACCAGGGGGCAGACGCTCAATGCAAGAGTTGCCCCCTGGTGGTAAGTGCGCGCCCATAGCCAACCTCCAGTGGCCGGCCAGCTTCCCCTGGTCTGTCCCCCCAGCCAGCCAGCCCGATTAGGATTGGGTGAGATGGCCCCAATTAGCCCGATCTCTGGCCAGGTCGAGGGACTTCACCCGTGCACGAATTTATGCACCTGGCCTCTAGTTTTACATAAAGGTCTTAATTAGTCTTAATCAACAGGTTTCTTTTAAAATAAACAAATGTTTCATATTAAGCATTAATTTTCTAAAGATTAATTTTAGCTGCTTATTATATAAATCAGTGTGATGTTATCTATGAGGTTAAAAAAATCATCTTGAGAAACTTGTTTGCTGATATCAAGAGTGAACTGTCACTGCTTTACTTTTTAATTGTGTTTTACTTAACTGACCAATGGGTTTTATTTGCATTCTGAAAGCTACTAAATATTTTCCATCACTCATTTGCATATAACCTTCTATATACAAATTATTAAAAACAATAACTAAGAAATATGTTCCTCTCCCCTTTGGTTACCATCTCAAAATTAAAGAATTAAAGGCTTAGAGTTCACAGATAACAAAAATATAAATCAATCAATCGCTCTTTGTTGACTAGTCATTATGTGCCAGATGATGCTAAGGTCTTTTTATAAAAAGATAACAAGAATGGAGTGTTCTCAAGAAGCATACTTTCTGGTTATCAAGCAACAGGCAAGTAAATATATCACTCAAATCGGTGATAAACAATGTCCAGAAAGCAGGAATCAAAAGGAAGACATGGGAGTGCAGTTCAGGTGAGGCTTTCTAGAAGACATAAATGACTAGGCTGAGACTTGAATGGGTAACAGTATCTAGCCCAGCAATGTGTGTGTGCTAAGTGGAGGCCTGGGGACGTTGGGGCTTATTGGGATATAGAGGTGGCAGAGTGCTAAGGGCATATGCAAGGGGCATTCTGGGTACAGGAAACACAAATTGTACCTGATGGCTGAAGCATGAGGTTCAAGAGGGAAAGTATAACCTGCCTACATGGAAGGAGAAGAAAGCCTCTATGCCAAGCTTGTGATTTTTGTTTTCTTAAACACCATGAAGAACCAATGAGTGTTTTTAAGAAAATATGATTAAAACTGCGTTATTTGTTAAAACCCCATCAACTCTGTGAGTAAGGTTATTTTTTAAAAAAAGAAAGCATTATAAGAATTAAAACTGGGCCAGTATAAAGACTTTTAGGTCCTATTAACATACCCACATTCAGTTATTTTAAAATCCTGTGATGTTGTTCCCACTCAACTCAACAAAATATGGTGAGAGATGAGAAACACGGGTGGGGGGGAGGCAAATGAGCTGGGAACAATTTCAATCAGCATCTATCCAAATAAGCCGGGAACCTTGGGAACACAGTTCCTAGGAAAAGAATCAATAGCAATATCAATCATTTAAATCACAAAATGATCAATCTGGATTGTTAAAGGGACTCTTTCTCTTTTTATTAGAAGTTTCTCTGAACTATAAGTTCTTTACCTCACTTTCCAGAGTGAGATTCCAACCCATGGCCACAGTTGATTTCATCTTTGTCCCTAACTTAACCTTTTCAAATGCAAAATTTTTATTATCTCCTTATTCTTATGCCATTTCATCAACATTTTCCGTTATGTAATAAATAGCAAAATGCATGTGCTCCCACAGACACATATGCAAATATTTAACTAAAATTCCAAAATGCTCTTCTATTTCTTTCCACTTAGTGCTGAATTTCTCGTAGTTATGCTTTATACTTCTTCTCAATCTCTTACAATCTGATTTCATCCCCCATTATTCATTACAGAGGACACAGTGAAAAACAATTTTCTAGGGTAATCCTCCTTTACCTTTCTGTCATATGTGATGCTCATTTGCACAGTTGAAATCACCTATAACATTTTTTATTAACCTCTCTTTTGATCAATCACATACGAAGTATACCTTCAGAGTTAGCCTATTATGATAGGCTCTCATAGCTGTTGTAAAGAACTTGTCTAGGTCACCCCTCTAATTTGCCAGGATGTCAGAGAGAAACTTTGGTGGGAATAGATGGTTCCTGAAGCAAGGAATTACCTAAGTGATTACCTAAGGAAGATATGAGTGAGAACTCCTTCTCCTGGACATTTTGGCCAATAAAAGGGGGGTGGGAACACAGCTTTCAGTGATAAAGTTACTTTTTTGATAGATGCCCATTGAAATTGTTCTGTTGAGAAAAGCACAATATGATTATATGGCACTTCTCTCTGAAATATTAAAGATGTGTGTGTGTGTGTGTGTGTGTGTGTGTGGTTTCTGTTTACATCAAACATATTCTTTTCTCCCTCTTCTTTCTTCTGCTCTCAGCCAGTCTTAAGTTATATTTTTTTAATTCTCTGGAGAATCTTTATTTGTCTTTGAAGGAAATTTATTCCCTCATTCCATTATGTTTTCTTATTGTTTAAATAAGATTTTCTTAGAGATTAGAGATAGGGTTAAGAGCCATGATGATAAGATTTTATTCAGCTCCACAAACTCCCTGAATTTTGCCCTGCAAATCCTGGAAACAGCCCAAGAGAATTAAAGAATAGGAATGTAGGAAAAAATTGGAATCAAGGTACTTCTTTATCAACATGAGAGCCAGCACCCAATCACTTACAATACAGTGTTCTCTGATTACAAATGAATTGTTGATGTATTTGCTTTGGTTTACAGGTTAAGCATGAACTCCTCCACTGTCCTCCTTCCCCCTCCAGCCATCACAACCCGAATTTCATATCAAGAGATGAAATTTTCTTTTGCTAACCTTTCCAGAAAATGAAGATTTTCTTAGTCCCATGCTGTTATTAATGTTGATCTTTCTCAAATCTGTCTTCAGAGATTCAGTGGGAGTACATAACCTCTGCCATATAGATTCTTTCCTAAATGTTGCTGGTTTTGTTTTGTTTTTTCATTTAATTCACAGAGCCTTGGTTAACTAGTGTCTGTGAGGAGGTTGTTGTTTTATTAGGACTTGAACTCAAGTCTCTGGGTAAAAACCAATAGCAAGTATGTGTGAAGAGAGAAGATTCTTTCCTAAGTTATCCTTCCAGCAGTGTTTGGAGGAGAAGGCAAATATGCATCCACTAGGGGACCTGGTAATAAGGCCTCTACCCATATTTGCTGATTTTAGGGAAATTAAGTTTGTGTTTTGGAATCATGGGAAATCAAAAACACAAATCCCATATATATAAAACAAAACAAAACAAAGCATTTGTTTAAAACAAGGCAAATAATTAAATGCAAAAAAAATGAGATGCACACACAACATTTAATGTCAGCCTCATAAACAGCCTGCCAGACAGGATTTTTATTCTCAAAAGGCTGTCTATTATGAATATATTCGTCCAGAATTTCTATTTAGAAATTACCAGGTTGTAAAGACAATATTGAGATATGTCTTCAAAATTCTTTAACGAGCTATCAACTCAAAAAAATACAAAGTAAACCAATATAATTTATTTTAAAATTCTTGTAAACTCTTTGATTTAAAGTAATTTGTTTACTTTTTGGTTAAATGTAAAAAAGTTATTTTAATCAACCCCTTAATGGCCACATACAGAATCATCTCATAAATGTCACTGAGTACTTTTGTTACATATGGTGTAGCAATTGAAATGTTAAGTAAGCCTCCAATAACAAGCTTTTCTACATTTCCATTATTTGAAACAGATACTGGGAAAATTTTTGAAATGTGATTTCATTAATCATCATTGTTAAAACAAGATGATGGTGATAAAAAAAAACACAGCTTATAATAATATAAATGGGCAACATGATTTTAATGAGAAGAAAGTATTGCATGTGGTTCTGTAATTCTAGTCTCATGCTTTAGTTGTCTATTTTAGTCAGTGCATGGAAAGTCAAGATCCCACAGAAAGTAGGAAATAAGAGAAATAGGATTGCGCTGGGGAATGAAACTCTAAATTCAACACCTTCTATTTAACGTCAGAGATATCATTATATGAAGACAGAATCACTTGCAAGCAAAAAGAACCTGACTTCAAATGGATTAAAAAATTAACATGTGGAAGAAAAAAATGTGCCAGTTGGAATTTTGTTTGTCAGAAATGTATACAGAGAAAAAAGGGGGATTTGGCAGAAGCCATCGTTTATTATTCAAGAAAGAGATTGTCCAAAACTTAATCCCTATTATGGAATGAGAAAATGAATCTATTGAGAAAATGGATACATCTGTCTACTTTAGCCTGTGGGCATTAAATATTTAAATCATATACCAGTATCTACCCCTTTTCTCTACTCTCTCTTCTCAGACACCAGTTCTGATCCTTTTGTCAACCAGCAATCTTCTGATAATGGTCTCCTCATGTAGCTTTCCTAAAGGAAATGTGCTATGACAGTTATATTTTCATCATAAGAAAATAAATTGGCATTGTAGCTTATACATGTCACTTTTCATTTTAATCAACATGAGTCAGCCTTCTCAAATTTGATAAACTTGATACTATTGAACTGCATCGAGAATTTGTCCTAATAATGCAGAAGACCAGGTCACCGTATCCTATACCACGAAGAAAAAAAAGGCATTGTAAATGCCACTTTTCAAGCAATGTCTTTCTTAGACAAACTAGGCCTCTATTTTTTACAACAGATCTCATCTGCAAATCCAATGGTTCTGTACTGCTAATAATTGTAAACTCTCAAGAAAGTATGTCTTCAAATTTTGCAAAATCTTGAGAAATTTCCTAGGTCTCATAGATTATATGTTATATTATAGACTCAAAATGTTCTGTAATATATCTCTTTTCACTTATTAGAGAATAAGCTTTTACTTTCCCTTATTTAAACATATAATTTTATAGATAAAGAAGATTTTTATATATACATGTACAGAAATATACACATTTTCTTATTCTTTCTTAACAGAACTCAATTATGATTCTAAGGTATCTTTTGGGAATTATATTTCAATTATTTTTTTCAAGATTTTGCTTCAAGCACCTGCATCCCAGGAGGACATACACTTGAGAAATCTCCAGGCCTTACATAATTGTCTCTGAATAACCCTTGAATTAGTTCTTAATCAAAAGCAGAAATCTTTTCATGTAAAGGGTCAAACCTGTTAAATAAAGACTGAATTTTTTTGTTTGTTTTTAGTATCTTGACTCTAGTCCTATTACACATGGTAATGACTATTTCTCCTCTTTTCTAGTAACTTAAAATCCCCTAATCAAGAGATAGTAAGGCAAACATTTAAATAATACTTTAATGCATTTAAGCTTGTACCTCTGAATCCATGTTTCCTACTCCACTTCCAAGTAATCCAATAATTACATAGTAATGAGAAAAAATAGTTGAGCAATGAAAATCAACACATTATACATTTGGAGAGATGTGACTCATATTTTTTATATTTATTTTATTCGCACTATATCTAACTTCTGGACACTGAAAAATCAAATTACACTCTGACAACAAAGGTAGACTATATAGAACATGCATAGAGAAATAAGTTTTGCCTTAAGAGGATCAACTGATTGATTTCAGTTCAATTGAAACAATATTTATTATTTCTTTCATGTTAAAAATATGCTAGATTGAAAACTGTACAGAATACTAGGATAAAAGTTTAAAGATTATACACTTCAATACAGAAGTTAACACAAGCTATTATAAAAATATAAATGTGTCCCGATTATGATATGAGGGGGTTTTCCCCATACCACCAAGCAATTCTGACACAAGCTGGCTGAGAATTCAACTCAATTTAAGTATCTATCTGGATGTAGCATTAGATCCCACAGATTAAGGTTTCAGTCCTATAAGACTGCCTCCACACCCCCTGCTTTAGATGTCATTGCTTATAAATCATAGGTTCCCATAACCTCTTTCTCAGATTTGAATAATTTGCTATAGCTGCTCACAGAACTCAGAGAAACATCTTATTTACTAGACTACTGGTTTATTATCAAAGTATATAACTCAGGAATGCCCAGAAGGGCAAGTCATATGCCTAGGAGAAGTAGTGGGGGAAGGGCAAGGAGCTTCTATGCCCTCTCCCGCTTGACCCCTCTCCCTGAATTCACAAGTGTTCACCAACCTGAAAGCTCTCCAAATCTGTCCATTTGGGTTATTTATGGAGGCTTTATTAAATAAGGAAAATGACTAACTTCTTGGGCATTAGTGATTTATTCAACATCTAGCCCTTTTGCCCTTCCCAGTAAACAGGGTGGGGCTGAAAGTTTCAAACCTCTATCCTTAGGTGTTTTCCGAAATTCACCTCATTGGTGGCTCTCTCTCTATGGAGCACACCTGTGCCTTTCCCCACCCCCTTCCCCCAGGCCCATCTTCATTGCCTCTCTCTTTCTCCTAAGCTTCAAGGGCCCCACTTTTCCTTCCAGAACTTGTTTCCTAAGCCCATTTTTTCTACCACTCACCTCACTTCTTCTACCTCTGTTAAAAATTTAAAAAGTCACCTTGTTACTGGAAAAGGGACCTAGCCCTGAACAGGTCTGCCTGGGGACAACCAGTAGTATGTGGGTTCTTGACTTTGTGCCAGAAAAAATTCACAACATGACTCCAGGTGAATTTTGAGAGGCCTTCTATGAAAGCTGAAGCTAGGAACAGTGAAACTAGGATAGAAGAAGCAATAGGGGAGAGACTAGGCGGGGATATGAGCCTAAGCTGGGTGGCTTTGGCTCACTGAGAAGTCAGATAAAAGGGGCTTTGGGGACAGGTTCAGGAGCTTAGCCCTGGGCGAGCTGCCACTGGCCATTGTTCTGGTTGCAAGCTTCCTGAGGCCCATAGAGTTTAGGAGATTTGTGCCTGTGGGGAAGAAGAGGAGGGTGGGAAAGGCTCAGGCATTCTCCTGGGAGGAAGTGCACACGCTGGAGCCTTCCTTTGGAGGGGTTTTAAAGGCTGGGAGTTTAGGGGAGTTCTTAGGGGAGGATCTCAATAGCATATTCATCAGTTTTATGCCAATGCACCAAAATGAGATTTATTCCCTTAACTTCGTCTGTCCTTGGGTGTGCTTGGCAAATGGCACTAATTGGAATTCTGTTATCTATCTCCCTGAGTAGGGTGATTTAAGCTATTTACCCTTTGATTTGTGTGAAGTGTAAACCATTTACTCTTAAGTGTCCTTGGTTACAGAAGATAGGATTTTATTATTTACCAGCTGCTGTAAACTGCTTGGCCGTTTAACTATCTGTCTCAGTTTCCCTCTTGCACTTGTCTTGGCTTACTAGACTGTCTTAACATAAACTTAGCTATGGTGGAATGGGCTTGTTAGGAATAACAAGATACTCATTTCATCTTTATGGCTTGGAAGCTATTTCAGGAATTAAGAACGAGAGTCCAACGACTATAACAAAGGATACTCTGATTTCTCTTATAGCTCAGGAAATTCCAAAGGTTTGGGGAAACATTGATGAAGAAATATGAGATAACATATTTGGTCATTCAGATGACCAAATTATATATTTCTTACAAATTGGATAAACAACTCTATCTCCCTAGCAAGGATGGAAAGGGTGGTGGTAAAAGGAAATAGAATTTGGAGGAAAACTTTCCAGAAGTGAATTGAATCTTTAAGATTAATTAGATGGTCAACAAACAGTGGCATCCAAGCCAAGGCAACAACATATTTAAAGGCATAGAGGTACACAAAGTACAAGTTTTGTATTCTGGTGTTAAAGAGAAAATCACAGACCCAAAATGGCATTACTTGTGCTAAAGCCCATGATACAAAACCTAGATTTAATACCTGACCTGACAACTATTTCAGCCTCTCCCAGAAATGTAATTTTAATCAATCAGTCTGGAATTTTCTGGTCAACACCAATGAGGTCCTTTGTCACTTGGGCCCTCTCCATCCCCCATCGAAACAAAAGGCAACCTGCGTAATAAAAACCCTTGCTGTTCCCTTGCCCCCCAAAGAAGATGTCCTGGTCTAAAAATAATCCTTTCTTTTCTTTTGTTAATAGCTCCCTTGCTCCAGCCTTCTTCTAATAAAAACCTTCTATTTTTACTTCACCCTTCTACTTGCTAGATGACATGCTGCCTGGTTCCTGAATCACTTAATAAAACCAATTAAATCTTAAAAATTTACTCAGTTGAACTTTGTTCTTTAACACTGGGGATATAATCCTGTTTCATGTCTTGGTGGTGTTATGTTAATGGAGGTCGAAGACAGACTGTAAAAATAGTTTAAGATGGGTTCAGGAAAATTAGTATTCTATTAAAATTTAGTTCATTGTTACATGATAATCACTCTGACATGGCATTGAAAACACAGTGTCCATTTATTAAACTCAGAGCTATATCATTCGTGTCTATCACTAAGCCTGACATATAAAGGATGTTTAGGGAATGTAATTGAATAAGTCAATGTCCTTGACTTCTAGACTTGTTTGCTCAGATGGAAGACATGTATATCTATAAAAATCATAATGCTGCATCACACATAAAAATGAAATAAATAAAAGGTACAGAAGAAGACAAGATGTGCGTGTCATGCTAAGACACTTGGTTTATATACTGTAGACATGAAGTGCTTTGACAAGTTTGCAGAGTATCAAAATAATATTTATATTTTAGAGAGCAGTTTTGTTGTTTGTGGAGGATGTATTGTATATGTGGGAATGAGAAACTGGTATGGAAAAACCTATCAGGTTGCTTTGGTAATTGTCTGGATCACTGTTGCTAAGTGCCTGCTCTGAGAGGATGGCAATCAAGACTAATATGTAGAAATTGATATGAAAATATACAGGAGAGAGAATTTCTAGAATGCCCTTTAGTACATTGGTAAAGGGAAAATAAGGATTTAGGGATGAGTGAGAGGTTTCTAATTTGGTGAGTAGGTAAATGCTAAATCAATATATGGGATTATATTGAGTTTATGTTTCTGGAAAATCTGACCAGTAAAACAACTGGAAAATAGCACATTGTTTAAAAACAGATACTCCGGTTCTGCTTCTCACTGCTGTGAAAACAGCACTTCTGTTAGCTAAGGTTCTCCAGCAAAGCAGAACAATAGGAGGGTTGTCTAAGACACAGTGCTAATAAGATGTAAAACCAGGATTCTCAAACCCAGGCAGCCTAACTCAATAGGAGATATATTATGAGGAACTGGCTCATACAATTGTGGAGGCTGAGAATTCCCATGATCTGCCCTCTGCATACTGGGAGACCTAAGAAATCCAAAGTTTTAGTCTGAGACCAAATGCCTAAGACCCAGGAGAGCCAAGGATGTTAATACTGGTCAAGGGCAGGAAAAGACCAATGTCCCAGCTCAATCAGGCAGAAAGGGGTGGATCCTCCCTTCTTCCTCTGTTCTATTCAGAACCCCAAGGGATTGGATAATGCCCAGTGACATCGGAAAGGGCAATCTGCATGATGCTGTAACCACATACAAACTTCATTTCTTTAATATGACCTTTTTCCTTTCTTTTTTCTTTTGTTAATCCTCACCTGAGGATATTTTTCTATTGATTTTTAGAAAGAATATCTAAAGGGAAGGGAAGAGACAGAGAGAGAAAAATATCAATGTGAGAGAGACACATCAACTGATTGCCTCCCGCATGCACCTAACTGGGACCTGGGACTGACCGGGGCCAGGTAACAAGCCTGCAACCGAGATATGTGCCCTTGACCAGAATTGAACCCGAGACCCTTCAGTCCGCAGGCTGACACTCTATTCACTGAGCCAAACTGGCTAGGTAGGGCATCTTTCTCTTTTCTTTACTTTTGATTCAAACTGGCCTCATTCAGCACTCTGACTTACCTGCCTCCTTCTCCCCTGAAATCCACTCCTTTAATCATTAAGTCCTCAAGACAATGAGGGTCTGGTTAGCATCAAATAATCTTAGGAACAAAGTCTCAGGTCTATTGATCACAGAAACAGAGTTTCAATCAAACTAAAGATAACATCTAGGCCTCAGTTGTATTTCAGCTCCACGCCCAGAAAAGCTGCAAAACCAGACAAAGTGACGCCCTAGCTGGCATCAGAACCAGATGCACTGATCAACTACCTCATAGCACCGACCAATCAGTAGAAACCATGACCCTCACCATGACCCTACTCCCTTAGTCACCATGATTAATGATTTCTCCCCTATATAACCCATTGCTTGGAAGCCATTGGGGAGCCAGGTCTTTGAGCATTAGCTCCCCTGTCAATTTTACTAAGTCCACCAATTCAAATTCAAATCTCATCTGTAAAAATACCCACACAGACACAACCAGAAATCAAATTAATCATCACACCTTCTGTGCCTCAGACTCATCATCTTAAAAAGAGGTGATAATAACTGTGTCTCCCTCAAAGGATTGCGATGGGAATTTAGTGATTTTATATTCTTAGAGCTCTTAATTCAATGTTTGGTCCATAATGGAAACACTGTATAACTATGAGCTTACTGTGAAACTCAAAAGTAAAGCTGAGGCTAAAAAAAATATAGATTTTTGAAGTTACCTGACTGTATACCATGGTTGAAGCCCTGGCAGTGTAGAAGGGATAGTTAAAATGAATGTCTCTGGTTTGCGAATACAAGCTGTCCACAGGTAACACCGCAAATGCTAAAAGAAAGCAGTGGTTTTTAGAAGTTGATATTAAGAAGTATTCAAATGGCTCAGAGCAAAAAAAGGGAGAGACTGGAGTCTCATAGGCCACAGAAGACAGAGTTTTAAGATGGAAGGTTTGATCAGTGTAAACCAAAATTAAATTTATATAAAATTTATCATTATAAATTCAACAAATAATAAATGGATATAAATTTAATAAATTTAATAAGGAATAAAAAAACATTTATTTGAGCAAAGAGCAGCTGCAGCCTGGGAGACACATATTCAGGTAGCAACTTAAATTTTTTCCACCTAGCCAAAGTGGAGGCCATCTTTAATAGTGAAAGCTCCCACCCAGGGTTTATTAGGTTTTATGTAAATGAGGTATCTAAATTTTTCAGTTTTTATTGGACAAGGCAGGCCTCAGTTTGTTGGTAGAAAGACAAAACCAAAGTTTCCCTGCGTTTTTTTATATCAGGTGGTGTGAACAAGCAGGGCACAGTGCAGGAAGCTGAGAGTCCATCTTGAGATTCTTCCTCCTACACAGAGTACATGAGAAGCTCCTGTCAGTAAATAATCACTAGGTTCTTATTATTTATAAAGTGGTTGATCATGGGGAGTCTATCTCAGCAGATAATTTTTTCTTGGGTTCACATCGAATAAATCTTTCTTCTCATGGTCCACACCACCCTTAATCAAATACTCAAAGAGATGGCAAAGTAACTGGATTGAAAAGAAGTCAATAAGGTTTTTGTTTCTAAAAATAAGTGAAGGACTCTGGATCTAATTCTCTCTTTGTCTCATGGTCTCACCTTCCTTCTTTGGCTTCCTTATAAGGCAAGTAGAAAAGAAGCTGAGACAGTGCTAGGAGTACAAATAAAACACAACATTATCCAGAGATAAGCTAAGGGTTGCCTGGCTGGTGTGGTTCAATGGTTGAGCGTCAACCATTGAACCAAGAGGTCATGGTTCCATCCCTGGTTAGGGCACATTCCCCTGTTGTCAGCCCAATTCTCAGTGTGGGACCTGCAGGAGGCAGCCAATCAATGATTCTCTCTGATCATTAATGTTTCTATCTCTCTCTCCCTCTCCCTTCCTCTCTGAAATCAATAAAAATATATTAAAGAAAAAAGAAAAGGTGTTGTTGTTTTTTTAAATTTTGAAATAACACCTTACCTAGAAGTGCTCCCTCCAGCAGATTTTTCCTTCAGGACTCATTGGCCTACCCATAAACAAATCACTTGCAAAGAGAATAGGATTATTACTAGTTTAGATCAATGTGGCTTCTCCCCTGAGGCTGAAAATGCTAATAGCTTTTCCTGAGTCAAATAGCTGTGAAGCAGAGGAAACTGCCAGATTATAACTAGGGTTATTTTAGGAAGAAGTAGAAAGCATGAACACTCAATAAGTAAGTCTTCTAGATTGCTGCATCTCACAGTTTGATGCTCACATGAACCACCTAGAGATCTTAAAGTGCATATTTGGAATCAGTGAAGTCTGTAGGAGACTTTAGGCCCTGCAGTTCCAAAAAGCTCTTGCATCATACGGATAATGCTGGCCCTCGGATAGTTTGAGTAGAAAGGTGTGATAAACATCACTGTGCACTTGGTCTGAATTTGGCCTTCATTTTAGGCAAAGCAAAATAATCCTGGTCTCTATCCTCCAGGGGATTAAGATCACTAAGGGATTTATAGTCTAGATTTCTAGAATGAAAATGAAAGCATGAAGACATTACAATCCTGAAATTAGAAATATGATTACACGTAAACCCTCAATATAAAGTAAGTTGATATTTAACCCTCATGGATTACATTCTAATTCCAATCACTCTGCAAAAATATTTTAAAGCATTAATTCATTTATTCTTATTGTTACTATATGTTATATGGAAGTAAGCATTATGTTTTCTATATATAAATTTAGGTATGGAGGCATAGAAGCACTTATTTAAGTTGATAATTTACAATCTCTTTATAAAATTATTTGAATTTATAAAATTATTTCTGAATTTGTTAGATATATTATAGCAGATATGTACTCTATTATGATAAAAAAATAGCTCTATATATCCATGGAAAGAATTCTTTGACACTTCACAATGTAAGAATTCGTTATTATGTAGTACAGGTCCTCTGAGAAGTGGACACCAAAATAGGATTAAATGAGAAAGAAATCTCATAGGGGAAAAGTCTGTGAGAGAAAATGAGGAGGGGGAGGTAAGGGAGATTTACAGCCATTAGGCCATTATATAAGTCTCCAAGCTAGAAGAGGAGAATGAAAAAGAAGAAAGAAAAGTTATAGTTAGTTATTTGTTAACTGGTTGGTTAGTTAGTGGAGACAACTCAGATTGCCATGCAGTTCTAAGAAAAGTTAGGCAAGGCAGTTGGTTAGTCCTTAAGCCATAATTACTCATTAGAGGAGTCTCATCTCTTAGGAACTGCATGCCTGCCTGGGTATCCTGGCCATGCTCAGTCATTGGCAGAAAACAGCCGGAGAGAAGCCCACCAGCCAATAGTGTGGATTCCAGAGCACAACTTCCAGGCTCTCCGACATTTCAGCTTCTTTAAGTGTCCCAAGCAGCTGGAGATCTGAGAGACACATTCTATTGGCCATCATGGTTATATCAACTAGACAGTCCTTTGCAGAGCTAGTGGAGCCATGCCAAATTTCATATTGAAATTTGTTCTGTTCAACCAGCAGCATATGCTTCCTGATACTTTGAAATAATTCCAATTCATTTTATTGTGTGCATAAGGAAACATATTAGAAGTAAAATCCTAGCATGTATGATGGGTAGTTAAGACCAGACATGCTGAAGGACACATTTCAGTACATTCCAGGAAAGCTATGACATGCAAACTTATCACTACAGCTACTTACTACTGACTTTTGTTGCTTATGCATATGAGGTAGGAGAAAGCTAAAATGATAAAAATTACAACCATGAGACTCTCAAAATGTTGCACGACACAAGCACAGACTAAGTACTGAGACAATATAAAAATTATAATGTTTAATCTTTTATAGATGAAATATCAAAATTAAACAGAACAAATGGTTTCAATGTCAGCTTCTCTAGCAATACCTACCACTTTCCTTTTATAAAAATGTTTACAATTAAAAATTCAATTCAGAATCTCCAAAAATTGTGCTATCTCTTGAACTGTTGTGCTTTCAGGGATGTGCTCATCCAAAGAAAGAGTGAGTGAGACGCTCATATGCTATGAAATCTCAATGACGATACATGGGAGAAGAGAATACCTAATTTAGCAAAGCATCAAGACTTGGCTTTAAACTACTGCAACTGTCAAGTCCAACGAAAAGCAACAGCTGCCTGGTGCCCTGTATTCAGGAATGGGGTTGTTCTTCTTAAATCAAGTCTTTTGGCCAACCACAAGTCCGAACAATTTTTCAAATAGTAACTAGTTTTGAAACGTATTCTGTAGTAACAAATCAAAGACTAACTTTTATTTGTTCATTACTGTACAATAAACTTTTGGTTTGTCACTGTATGGGAGGAACAGACTTTCTTGTACCCCCACTGTTCTTCAGGCTGATCTAGTAATAATCAAATAGACATGAGACAGATTAGCAAGAGAAAATAACCAAATTTAATCCATACATATGTATGGGAACCCTGAATACACGAGAGAGTCAGAAACCCCACATGTAAGAAAGGTTCAGAGATAGAAAGAGGGACTGAGGTATATAAGACATTCTGAGCTAAGGATGAGATACTGCACTTGGGGGCTTAATAGAGTCATTGCATGGTAAAAAGACCAGATGTTTAGTAAATACAAGTTTCCCCTGCCATATGGGTGGGTCAAAAAGGATATTGCTGATAACCTCTTATTATCACCAAGGTCCCTAATTCAAGTTCTTCTAGGTGGTTAAAGAGAAAGGCAGAAGTTTCTCTTGAGCCTGAAGCCTTTATTGCCTTTCTCGAAACAATCTATATAACACAGAGGCACATGTTGGGGTGACTGGTTCTGGACCCCCACACAAGCATGCAAGTTGGTTTGTCACCATACAAAATTAATCAATTTCACACAAAAATGAAATACACACTGATATGGCCAATTTCTTTTATAACTGCAAAGTATTCTAGAAATGTATAGTATGATAAATTTGGATAAATAAACAAAAGTTTATTATTTTTACTTGAAATAAAAGCTTGTAATTCTATAAGAAACAATATTTTACCTGCTTTTAAACCACATAGTGCCTTCTGAGGATTAATAGATTGAAATAAAGAGCTTATTGTTTCATATCAGAGTTAAACAAAGTCTACTAAAAACATTAATGGAAATGATTCTAAGTTTTGGAGATATTAAAAAAAAACTAGTTAAAACATTGAATTTAGTTTTTTAAACAAGAAAAACATTTTATAAAGCTTTGAGAACAAATTTTGAATTAACCATTTAAGTTTATACTTCAGATATTGCAAAGTTCTATAGAAACATAAGATACTATTAATAGCCAGTATATTTCCTAAATTATTAACACAAATATACCAAAACATTGGGGTAAGTTCAAAGATATCTCTTAGGAACTTGAAAATCTCTCACAATTGCTGTTGAAAGAAACTTTAATGTGTTATAGAATGTAGTATTTTAGAAAAGTGCTTATAAATTTTAAAAGAAGCACCTGCAATAGCTTGCTGTGTCACAAATTAGAAGAGGCAATCTCATATGCTTTTCAGTTTACTTTATGGCAATTTTGCCCAGCAGGCTTGGCTCAGTGGTTGAATGTCAACCTATGAATAAGGAGGTCATGGTTCAATTCCGGGTCAGGGCACATGCCCAGGTTGCAGGCTTGATTCCCAACAGGAGGGGAGCAGGCAGCAGTCAATCAATTATTTTCTCTCATTACCGATGTTTCTAGTTCTCTCTCCTTCTCCTATCCTCTCTGAAATAAATAAAAATATGTTAAACTAGGAGTAATTTTTAGAAAAAAAAAAGATTAGGAGAGATGCTTGATGGTTGAAAACTATGACAAAGGCAATTGAATTTTAAAACTGAATTTTTAAGATAAAAGTGTCATAAGAGATTATCATTACTCTTTTAAATTAAAAACCTTTTGTTGAAGGCTTCTAAGACAAGGAACAACTTATTAAACATTCCTTTTTAAGTCGGTAAACAGGAAGAAGAAAATAAATAAAAAGAAAGAATTAAAAAAAGGATAAAAGTTGGTAAGGAGAGGCAGTGTTGGTACAAAAGCATGTGTGAGCGCACATCCTTCCTCTTCACGTTCTAAGGAAAATCTGAAACAGGTTTGCAGAATACAATAGCAGGCGGCTCCCTGGAAGGCAACTTTTCATTCCAATTTTACTAGATCTTAACTACAGTCTGCAAAGTCTACTTCTGATATTTTATGCTAAGCACATCTGTTGTTGGTAGCTGGAAGACAAGCATGCTCATTTTTTAGAAATCTGTATAAATAGAAAGAGCATCATTATGCAAAGGCTTTTCTAAGACCACTTAGAATAAAATCAGTGCTATTTAGTCCTTGTAAGCATATTCAGGAAGAGTTTTTCTCTGGTCCTCTAAACAGGTTTGTACAAATTCTTTCACCCTAAGAGTATCTCTCTTGTGGATTAAAAACAGAACACTGCACAGAAGGCCAGTTTCCCATAATCAGGTACTTACACTTTGTAACAAATATGTAAATAACATGATCAAAATAATTAAGAAAGCACATTCCTATTCCTAGATTTTATTACTTGTGACTATGTTTAACATAGAGAAAATAAAATATACCTTCAAAAGGGTGACATTACTTGCTCTCAATATATACAGAACCAACTCAGAAAAGTACCAACTTGTCATTGATACTAAATTCAAATAACATTGGTGTGTGTGTGTGTGTGTGTGTGAATGAGAGAGAGAGAAAGAGAGAGAGAGAGAGAGAGAGAGAGAGAGAGAGAGAGAGAGAGAGAGAGGTTGTGTTACCCTGTTGCCATTCAATAGATTTGTCTGCCACAAATCATTAGAGGAGGGCCAAGTGGGCTCTCGGGATCCAACCACTGTTCTAAATCTCTCTCTAAAGTGCCATTTAAGTTTAGAACCAAAGAATGACAAGGAGCCAGATACAGGAGAGGAATGAGGTTTTGTAGAGAAAAATGTTTCACGCAGAGGGAACAACTGCAAAGGCCCAGAAGCAGGAAAATGGTTGCACTTGCAGTTTTGAGGAAATGAACGAATGACAATGAGGTTGGACACTGGCTTTCACAATACTTGACTCTGACCCACAGCAAGAAATCAATTTTATGTTGTCACCTAACACTCATACACCAGACACAGACCACTCCCTACACACACACACACACACACACACACACACACACACACACACATATATATAACTACATTTCTTTATCGTTGTTTTATTTTATTTTCTCTGTCTCTTCTTTTAATGCAGGTAGAAACCACTAAATTGATTTCACAGTCTACTAAAAGGTCATTTCTGCAATTTGCAAAACAATATGGTAGGAAAGAATGTGGTATAAGATAATGATAAGATCATGATGGCAGCCAAAATAGGCAGGGCCTAGAGTGGGTAAGTTTTGTAGATCACTAAAAAAGATTTCTTTTAGCAGATTTAGCAAATAAATATACATATTAGAATTTTAGATAAACCACAAGTAAATTTTATTATAAAATGGTTCATTTGCACAGTGGAATATGACATAGTTATAATAAAGAAAGACACCATTTGCACCAGCATGGATGGACCTGGAGAGTATTATGCTAAGCAAAATAAGCCAGTCAGAGAAAGATGAGTATCATATGATCTCACTCATATGTGGAATCTAATGAACAAAATAAACTGATGAACAAAAATAGATCCAGAGACATAGAAGTATGGAGTCCTAGTGGGTTAGAAGCCCCTGGGACTGAGCGTTTGGAGGTTTGGATATGATTTCAATCCCAAAGAGAGGAAAATGGACCCAGGCTGCTTATCCATAGACCTCCATAACACAGCTTCAGTGTATAGTCCTTGAAGTTTTGGGGGAAATTTTAGAATGATATTTTCCATGAGTTAATATGTTTTCATAGATAAATCATATACAGTGTAGTGTTATTTATTTATATTTAGGTATCTTGATTTAAGTGGTTTAAATACATTATTTCATAAGGTATTCATAAAAGTGCATTTGGTGTCATGGCTTCTTAGAGAATATTATGTCTTATAGTTCTGTCTTTTCTTCAATAAGTCAAATAATTATTTAAAATTTTATTTAACCTTTTAATTTTTTTACAATTATTTAAAAATATAATTTCTCAGAATCATACTCTTAGAGCAGTGATAGTCCATATCTTTAATGATTTAACATTTTAGTTTTAAAATGCCATGTTTTGCCCTGTCTGGTGTGGCTCAGTTGGTTGGAGTGTCATCCCTTATACTGGAAGATCAAGGTTTAATTCCTGGTCAGGGCACATATCTAGGTTATGGGGCACGTATAAGAGGCAACCAATTGATCTCTCTCTCTCTATCTCTCTCTTCCCCTTCCCCTCTCTCTAAAATCAATGAGCATATCCTCCAGTTAGGATTTAAAAAAAAAAAAAGCAATCTTTCAATACCCCTTCAACTAGATTTTGGATACCTAACTAACTCTAATTTAGAGAGACTTAATTTCACAGCATAATCATCTATAAAATTGCCCTAGGATTTCTCAGCAGCACTTAAAAGGAAGTATATAAAGCACTTAATATCTATAAAATAAGTTAAGCAAAGCAAGTCTATATTGTTCTTTCAAAGTTGACTAGCATCAGCTAAAATAGCACAGGACAATCATTGGGGCTAACAAAAATGTAGGTGGAGAAAAACTTATTAGAATTGAAAGTTAAATATATCAGCCACTCTGAATCAATTGTAGTCTGAAAAGATAATGCCTTAATGCATTAACATAATAAAGGAGTCCCAAATAACATAGTAAATGATAGAATTTTCTTCATATAAGTGTAATAGTTCATGGATTAGCCAATGTCAAGACCACTTTTGATCTTGGCATTTTACAGAAACACAATAAATGCATATATATAGAAGTTTAATTGAGTTACAAGCTATTTCCATATGCCTATTATGCTTTAATAATAGTTATTATAGAATTTTTTCTATATTAAATTGAAGCCACCTTTTATTTTACTAAGCATTCCAAAGAATTTAGATTTCTTTAGAATTAGATCAATTATAATAGACATACCTCCTTCTCCCAGAAATTTTCTATTTAAAGTGAATCCAGTAATACCTTTTTATTTCCCTAATATTAATAAAACCTTATGTTAATAACAAGATTGTTCATCATTATTTATAGCCATAGGAAGTTGCCAGAACTTGTGGAAAAGATTCTATTTTCAATTATTTAAACCAACTAGAGGCCCGGTGCACAAAAATTTGTGCACTCAGGGAGGTCCCTCAGCCTGGCCTATGCCCTCTTGCAGTGTGGGACCCCTCAGAGGACGTCCACCTGCTGGCTTAGGCCCTCTCCCTGGGGGATCGGGCCCAAGCTGGCAGTCAGACATTTCTCTGGCAGCCTGGCAGCCCTCGGGGGATGTCCACTTACCAACAAGGAGCAGACCTAAGCTGCAGTCGGACATCCTTAGCGCTGCTGAGGAGGCGGAAGAGGCTCCCACCACCACCGCTGTGCTGGCAGCCATCAGCCTAGATTGTGACTGAGCAGAGCTCCTTTTGTGGGAGCACACTGACCACCAGGGGGCAGCTCCTGCATTGAGCGTCTGCCCCCTGGTGGTCAGTGTGTGTCATAATGACCAGTCATTCCCAGTCTTTCTGCTGTTAAGGTCAGTTTGCATATTACCCTTTTATTATATAGGATAGAGTCCTGGTGCACGGGTGGGGCCGGCTGGTTTGCCCTGAAGGGTGTCCCGGATCAGGGTGGGGGCCCCGCTGGGGTGCCTGGCCAGCATGGGTGAGGGGCTGATGGCTGTTTTCAGGCTGACCAAGCCCCCCGGCGATGTAAGCTCCAGCCTCTCCTTTTTTTCTTTTTTTTTTTTATTCTGGGGTTTATTTAGCTTCTATAATTGAAACTTTGTTGCCTTGAGTGGAGCTCAGAGCCAGCCGTGGCAGGCGGGGAGCTTGGCTTCCTCCATCACTGGAGCAACCAAGCCTCCTGCTTGCTCCAGCTCTGTGGCTGCCGGCTGCCATCTTGGTTGGGTTAATTTGCATATAGTCGCTGTGATTGGCTAGTGGGCGTGGCTTACAGCATAGCGAAGGTATGGTCAATTTGCATGTTTGTCTTTTATTAGTGTAGATTCCTGCTTTTAAGTGAATTAAGGGATCTCTAAAATCATGTAAAATTAAGTAACCTATGCCCTAACAGGTTTGGCTCCGTGGATAGAACATCAGCCTGCAGACTCAAGGGTCCCAGGTTCGATTCCGGTCAAGGGCATGTACCTTGGTTGCGGGCACATCCCCAGTAGGGAGTGTGCAGGAGGCAGCTGATCGAAGTTTCTCTCTCATCAATGTTTCTAACTCTCTATCCCTCTCCCTTCCTCTCTGTAAAAAATCAATAAAATATATTTAAAAATTAAAAATTAAATAACCTAAATTGAAAGTACACAGGTCTCATTCATCAGTGATCACCAAGAAATCCCTGCAGTGTGATATAATTTAGTTTGCTCTAATATAAGTAATTGTATTTTAATAATCTGATGATACCATAAATCTCTCTTTATTCAAGTATTGAAATATTCTAAATTTGTTTTCAGGTCTGAATCTTTATAAATCAATCTGTAGTCAGAATATGATTTTAGTTTTTAATGTATAAAATAGCTATAATTAAATGAGACTAACAGGAATGCTTTAGTAATTTATGAAAGTCAAAAATGTTTAAAAGATTTAATTTCAGTGGATCATGGATTAACAACTGTTTACTTATTCATTCACTATGTTTTAATCCTTATAGCCCATTTGGAAAAAAAAGATTTATTGTTCACCTACTAGTTTAAAAACCTAGCCACCTTAGGAATTAACCCATTATTATGAATAGTTCCTCTTTTTTTCACCTTTTTACAATATCAGAGAACATTAAGAGATTAGTAAACATTTCTCTTAGTTTTTCTTCAGACACTTGCCTGTAAAAAATATGCAAATCATCTTAGTTTTGTAGAGTAAACTAAACCTCATGCATAATCTTCAAAATACTTTTTCATCTGAAATAGTCTATATGACTCTTCCCTCCCACATATGCTATCATGAAATACATAATGTAATTCAAAATGTGATACCATTCATTAGTAGATTATACTGAATAGATTAATCAGTAATAAATTAATAGAGAAGCCAAAGCTTCCCAATTAAGCATTCCAGAGTTCTCAAATACTACTGCTCTGAAATGCTATAGGGTTTTATGTCTCCAAATCTACCAAATAATACCAATACTTTAAAGCATATAGATATATTAGTAACCTTGGCAACTGTAATTGTAGTACAACTGACAAAGATTTAGCAGCAAGGGTGTTCATGTCAATATGTAATGTGAGAAAATTGAAAGAAAATCTAAATGGTCCATAATGAAAAATTACAAATTATAGTGGAAATAGTGAAATAAAACATGGAAAGAAGTTAAAGAGCAAGTACAAAGCAATATTTATAACATGAACCTATTTGGGGGGGAGGGGATGGCATATATGTCTTTGTCTAAAAAGATAGAATAATGTTTATAACTGATGATCTCTAAGTAAATTATGAACCATTTACTTACTCTTTTTAAAAAAATGTATAATATATAGCCACTAAAAATTTTTTATAGTGGCTATATATTATATCAGTAAAGTTTTTTAAAAGTCAATATTAGAGACTTTTACTAGAAAAAGTTATTTTGTAGCTATAAAATACCGCCTGTACCAATAAAATTTGGCCAAAAATATTAAATATTATGCCTTCATAAACCTAGAGTCTGAACATTTGTGTTCCTTTCTCCCCTCAAGGAAAATATAAATTAGTGTTCCTATACAAATATTCCATTTTCTGCTTAGAATAGCATATTCATTTAGCTCTAGCCATTCAGTGTTGTCAACTTTCCTACCTCATGCATTACAATGTGATGAATTTATAAAACAGCCCTTTCTCAAATCACACTTTTAAGGAAAAAATTTTTTTAAACAACACTATATTAACTATGGTTAGCTTAAATAAATAAAGCAAGCTTCTTTAAGAAGTACTAAATATTGTTACATAATATAAATATTATATAATTAGTTATTTGTGCATGAATTCTGTCATGCTATTTAGCACCATTAATATGTAACACATTTAAATCAGAAAATATATTTTAGTAAAAAAATTATATAAACTAATTTTCAGAAAACATAAATTTACAATCCTTATTTTGAAATAAGGAGATGTATTTTCTGAATAAGTGACCTTCACCTTTCTAAGAATTTTGGAAAATAAGATTTCACATATATTTCTAAAATCATTTGCTATAAGATTTTTTTCTTTGCTAATTATTTTAATTTTTTTGTTTTTGCTTTGTTTTGTTTGTTAATCCTCACCCCAGGATATTTTTCCCTTTGATTTTTTTTTTTATTTTTATTTTTATTTTTTAGAGTGGAAGGAAGGAGGGATGAGAGAGAGAGAGAGAGAGAGAGAGAGAGAAACATCAATGTGAGAGGGATACATCAATTGGGTGCCTCCTACACTGACCCCGACAAACCTGCAACCCAATTGCCGTCAAGGACAGGTATGTGCCCTTGACCAGCCTTTGAACCTGCCACCCTTCTATCTTTGGCTGACACTCTAACCAGTGAGTCACACTGGTCAGGGCTCATATTAGTTTTATAATTGGTGGCTTAGCTTTTGTAGTTATTCTCAGTTAAACCATGTATTTTTATTCTTTCTGTATTTGGCAACTAGAATATTTCACTATTTCACACATAATATATTCTATTTTTTAAAATTTATTTTATTTATTTTTGCCTGCTTTTGCTATACTATATTTAATTTGGTATTGGTTTATTCTTTATCAATTCTTTTAGAATAGCTTAGTTTCTCCAGGACTCAGTAATGTCATATCATCTTCATTGTTACAAAAAACTTTGGAAATGTAGACAATCCATTAGTTATTTTAACTCTAAAAGTATAAGCACTGTCATTGCCTACAATTTGTCTCCAGAACAATATTTCTTTGCTCAGATTCACTAAAATGGATCAACATTAAACATATTAAGGTTAATATTAATATTTTTCTAAAAGCTATATAATAGAATTTAGTTTTGACTAATATATACATATTTGTACTTTATAATACATTTGTCAATTTTTAGCAATAGCACCAGATTTTCCAATAAAAACAGACAAAATAGGAGGGCCTAGTTAATTTTCCACCACATACTAATTAATTTTTATGGTTACACTAGAGGCCCGGTGCACAAAATTCATGCACGGAAGGGGTGTCCCTCAGCCCGGCCTGCACCCTCTCTAATCTGTGACCACTTGGGGGATGTTTGACTGCCAGATTAGGCCCAATTCCATAGGGATTGGGCCTAAACCAGCAGTTGGACATCCCTCTCAAAATCCGGGACTGCTGGCTCCTAACCGCTCATCTGCCTGCCTGCCTACCTGATTGTTCCTAACCGCTTCTGCCTGCCAGCCTTATCACCCCCTAACCACTCCCCTGCCGGCCTGATTTACACCTAACTGCCCCCTGCTGGCCCAATCGCCCCCAACTGCCCTCCCTTACTGGCAGATCGCCCCCAACTGCCCTCTCCTGCTGGCCCGATCACCCCCAACTGCCCTCTCTTGCTGGGCCCGATCACCCCCAAATGCCCTTCCCTGCAGGCCTGGATGCCCCCAACTGCCCTCCCCTGCGGCCCGGGCGCCCGCACGCAGCCTGGCTGTTCAGTTGTTTGA
>NW_005871099.1:1417421-1420925 GCF_000147115.1 Myotis lucifugus | reverse complement strand
AGGCTTAAAAATGGTGGTTATTTTTGGTTTATAATAAAATCCATTTATATTTTTTTTAAGATATTTAATTCTCACAATTAGCTGTCAAGTCTTTGCCTTAAAAACACCAAAATGAAGTTTAGGTGACTTAAAACATGGCTCCGCCTCATTTTAAAATAAAAATGTCTTTCTAAAAAAAAGAAACAGAGGGGAGTGAGCATCGGTAACAATGAAAGGTCTCCCTTTAAACATACAATAAATTTAAAGCAAATGGCAATGATATGTTAGGACAAAATACACATAAAAAAATGGAGACAGTAGAAAATGAAGAAATTATGCTAGCCTGTTGGAAAGAGGGGGAAGTATTAATGTTGTGTTATAGATATGTACACTCTTTCCAAATTATAGGTTTGGGAGTAATAAAACTTAGAACACACAGGAGTCCTTTTGAAAGGAATAATTCTTATATGAAGAAAACTTTTACACATTCCTGAAGGGCACAAAAGTAGACTTGAGATGTAAAGGTTTGTCATCCTGTTAAACAGGAAGAACCAAAATCATAAAGATGAACATTATTTTTAATAATTTACGAATTCAAAATAGACTCCTACAAAATACCAGCAGGCATTTTAATGGAAGTAGACAAGTAGCTCATATGGAAAAAATATATAAGAACAGCAGGAAGATGTCTGAAAAATAAATGAGATAAGACTAGCCTTACCAGATTTTATTCATAAAGTATTATAAAGCCTCAAAAATTAATAGTATTGGCACACAAAAATAGAGACAGGAAACTAAACAAAAGAGCCAGAAATATAACCACAGACATTTGGAATTTTAGTTAAAGGCAGCCTTTCAAATCAGTAAACTAAAAATGGGTATTTTAATAAATGGTGTTGGGTCAGATGGTTACAACTTGTAAAAAATGATCAAGTTAGAATCATGCATCACACCATATACAAGCATAAACTACAAGTGGTAAAAGATCTAAATGTTTTAAAAGAGAAAGTAAGAAACTATAGAGTAAAATCATTGCTAATTTTTTAGCAGGAAAAGCCTCAGTAAAAAAACTTAAAACCCAGAAACCATAAAAAAAAATCTGGATAAATTTAATTACATTAAAACTAAAACCATACAGGATAGAAAAGTATGTCAACAAGGTCAAATGACAATGTTAAGACCATTAGGAAGACAGCAGAGGAGGAACTGGACATTCATGTACTACCAAATAACTTGCACGTGTAATTTCAAGTTAAGGATGGAGGCACCAAACAGAACAATGGAGAATTTAATAGTCATCATTATAATTTAGTGGTCAAGCTCAGCATTCATAATGGTAGTTCAAACATATATTATGAGCCTCTTGGGCTGATAAATAATGAAATCCACAACATTATTTAGAATAATTCTGGAAAGAAAAAATCTAACTTGAATCTATCAAGCTTTAGGTCCACCTTCACATTTACAAAAAATATAGGGAATAGAAAAATCTATAACAATAAAAGTGTAATATGCTAATTAGACTGGACGTCCTTCTGGACGAAGCTGGGGCTGCGAGGGAAGCCTGGGTCCTGGGTGCCAGAAGGAAGCTGGTTCCGGAAGCGGGGGGTGGGGGGGGGTGGGGGGGGAGAAAGGCCTACTCTTGCACGAATTTCGTGCATGGGGCCTCTAGTATGCTATAAGATAATTCAAGGAAACAATCAGGTAAATTAAGTAGATCATTCTGCAAGAAAACCAACCTAGTCTGTTTACCAAGTCTTTGAAATAGAAGGTAAACCAAACAAACAATAAGAAAAACAACAAAAACTGTCCTAGATTAAAAGATGTACAAATAACATTAAAATAATGCAACATTTGAGCCTGATTGAATACTGGCTTATGATAGTTTAAATAAATTTTAAGAAATTTAAATCTATTGATAAGATAAATAGATATTAACATGCAAAAATAGTGATTGTCAAGGAAAATTAGGCTGCAAAACAACATGGCAGTCTGATCTCATATTATATATAGTATGTATACATACATGTGAAAGATATAAATATAGATACAATTCTTTAAGTATATCAATAAAAGTTTTTAAATAAAAATATATGTGGTCATAATACAAAGCTTACCTTTTTAATGTTTTCTATCTTTCTACTATATATATACACAGCATAATACAATAATAATAAAATAATGCTTTTAATCTTTAGTTCTGCCCTGGCCAGAACCCACAACTTTGGGTAATTCAGTTGGTTGGAGCATAGTCACAATATGCCAAGGTTGCGGGTTCAATCTTGGTTGGGGCACATATAGGAGGCAACCAATGAATGCATGGGTGAGTGGGGCAGCAAATCAATGTTTCTCTCTGTCTACCTATCATTATCTATCTCTATCTCTCCCTCTAAAAGCCATCAGTCAATAAAAAAATCTTTAAAATTATTGGTTTCAATACATTAAAACACTTCCTTTCAACATAGTGCTATCTCTCTGGATCATTCTGAAGAAATATATGGGTATCTTTAACACATGCTTCTTAAATTCTCCGATTTCACAAGATGTACTTGTATATATTTTTACAAATTCTCAAAACCTGAAGAGGACTAACTATAAAAGCAGATTCAAAACACTATGAACATTTTATGGGAGAATCGACTATTCTCTGCATAATGACAATAATGTCAGCAGAGCTGCTCAAGCATTTCTGATTCTATTCTCCCTTCTGGGTTTTCTCTTAGACTCTATAATATTTTGAGGTGCGGAAGTGGTTATTTTATACACCTTTGAGATACTTTGTCCTGCTTTCCTGGGCTTCCTGATTTTGTGAGCCATTTGATCTCCTTTCAGGACTTGGGTCATAGAGTTTGCCCTCATAAATATTTAAAGAGGCATTATCAATATTAGTCACATCTTTAATGACAACCCTTCATAAAAGTGGAGCTGCTGCCACCTATGAAACCTAATTGACACCTTTTGATGGATAGTGTTTTGAGAGAAGCTGTAAAGAACAAAGTAGCAGCCTGGCAGCTGCAGTGAAGAGAACATAACTCCCTCCCAGGGCAGGCCGACGATTGCCACAGCAGCGACGGTCTCCAGGTGGTTTCATTTATCTCTCGGATACCTTTCAAATACCTATCTAGCAAAATGCCTTGAGCAAAACTCACAGATTTCCAGGTGTGGTCATGTTAGGAGAATACTGTAGAGGTGTGTAGAGCTTTCTCAGGAAATAGTTCCAAAAATTCATATTTGTAGGAACGCAGTTTAATCATTTTCCTTCTAAAAGTTGACTTCCGACAACTTCAGCTAATCTTGTGTGGTCCTGACCGTTCACTATCTGTCAAACATTAAGGATCAAAAGGAAATTCTCTTTAATCATGCCTCCTTTTCTCTAAACTAAGAATAAACAGATTACAGGACTTAATTTTATACTTCAATCCTAATGGAAATAAAACTTATAAAATAGAATTACCAGGATTATATTTATTTGTTAACATGTCCGCCTCTGTTCAAACAGAAATCTCCCTGTGAAAACATTTATGG
>NW_005871099.1:1395983-1417321 GCF_000147115.1 Myotis lucifugus | reverse complement strand
TGTACTAATTATCTAATAGGTCCAAACTAACTAATTAAAAAACAAATCTATGGCCATACCTCATCAAGTCTCCTGATACTCTAAGTTTTTTTCTGACGCTTCCAAGAGTGAACGTATGCGGGAGAGAGAGAGAGAGAGAGAGAGAGAGAGAGAGAGAGAGAGAGAGAGAGAGGGAGGGAGGGAGGGAGGGAGGGAGGGAGGAAGGAAGGAAGGAAGGGGAAAAGAAAGGAGAAAATAAAGAAAAATCAATACATTTTCTCTCAACTAAAATTCTAGAAATCACAATCAGATCACATGATAATTGTCTACAGATATTACAAAAAACAGACATTCAACACCACTTGTTGAACCAAAGCCCAACTTTTCTCTCCTTTTCCCTATGGATGTGTCCTAGTCTGTGTGTGTTTTGCAGCTGTAGCTGCAGCAATCTGGGGAAAGCTGGAAGAAGATATTAAAAAACCCGAAGAAGAAAAGGAGAAGGTGGATGGAGAAGGATTGTTTCTGTTTTGAATTAATAGAAAAACTAGCAGAGGACCATTTCCCCCACCTGTATCTATATCAGCGCCATTTATTCCAATATGGAAATAATTTGAACTGCTGTACACAGAGGGGGGGAAAAGGAAAAGAAAATAAACTATGACCAGACTATTAAAATAATCTATCCTAGTTTACTTGCTTAAAAATGTGAAAAACAAAACCATGTCGTTGGAGCATGACTGCCACCCTCCTCCCCCTTATCTTATACGTCATTTGCCATCTGTGCTATGTGTTTTGCCTCCTTTTTTCCCCTCTTAATTCATTATCTTATCTTCTTTTTTCCGGTTCCCTGACCCTGTGAACGGGTGGTCTGTTTCATGTTCCTAGACACAATATTCCTGCTCAAATGTGATGGGCGACATAAGGTTTGTGTATTCAAATACCATTTTATGCACTGTTCCACACTTCTCATCCGCAGGATCATTAGTCACAGTATGTGTTCCGTGCTGTGCCCAGAATATCTCAGCTGATAATAACATACTCAAAGACCATTTTGAGTCTCTACTAACAAAATATCAGTATCCCACACTATTCGTCTCCTGTGATTCTACTCTTTCCAAAGCTTAATTCTTAATATACAGACAACATTTATCTCTTCAGAATCCCCAGGGTGTTTTGATCAACCGACAGTTTTTCAGGGTTAACAAATATAAAACGCCATTTTTTTTAAAGCTCGAGATTAGCAATGAGAAAATTTAACTAAGCTAGAATTTTTAAGTATATCATTTCAAACTGAGTCAGTTGTTATTATTCATGTCATCCATGGAATAACATAGTTTAAAAATTTGAAGAAAAGAACAATCATAGTTAAGTCAGGATTGAATGAAATTTCTTCAATAGTATAAATGATTAATTTTTGTAACAACAATCAGAAAAGATTGTAAAACAGACTTAGAAGGAAAAAATCTAACATAGTTTGGCATTTAAAAAGTATATTTGAGATTGCCATATATCTTTATGAAGTTATCACAAAAATCCCAATAGAATGAATGTTGATATGTTGAAATCTGAAGAAGAGAATACGAAATTACACAATGGAGGAAGTAAAGTAAGATTCATAAATTTTATTATAATTTTAAATTCTAGCTTACCCAAAATACTTTTAATTTTCTGTATGGCCTCCAGCAACTTCTTTTGCTTGGTAATAAGCCCTGTGGTAATAAGTTTCTAAAATAGCCCCCTAAAGCCTGGCCGGTATGGCTTGGTGATTGAACTTCAACCTATCAACCAGGAGGTCATGGTTGTATTCCCAGTCAGGGCACATGCCCAGGTTACAGGCTTGATCCCGTTTAGGGCCTGCAAGAGGCAGTCAATTGATGATTCTCTCTCATCATTGATGTTTCTATCTCTCTCTCCTTCTCTATTCCTCTCTGAAATCAATAAAAACATATTTTAAAAAAACAAAAAAAACCCCCAAAATAGCTCCTTAATGAACCATGACTCCTGATATTCACACCCTTGTGTAGTTCCCTCCAACAACGGATTTGCTCTGTCCCTATATAATCGAGAGATTATGGCATAAATAATGATGCATGAATTCAAGGCTGCCTCTTAAGCCCTGAAACTCTTATATTGGACCCTTGGAATGCTTGCTTATCATGATAGCCATGTAAAAAGTTTAAAAAACGACGGCCACCATGTTATGAGAATACTCAAGCTAGCCAGGTAAAGAGGTCACATGTCAGTAAAAAAATCATCTTGGATATTTCAGATCCAGCAGATCTCAAACGGGGAGAAAAAAACCTAAAGCTTCAAAGTTATTATCCTACTTCATCTGTCCCAGCCCTCTCCAGCCACTTGTCCCACTCTAAGAAATACCCCACAGATGAGCCATCTCTGCTGTAGCCTGTCTGAATGCTAGCCCATAGAATTTCAATCAAAATTTAATGGTTGTCATTACATGCCATTAAATGTTGGCATAAATCACTATGGGACAATAAATAATGAAGAGAATTTGGTTCCTAGAAGTGAAGCAGTTGGATGAAAAAGAAATTAAAATATGTGGCATTAGCTTTCACACCAGGCAGTGGGTCGAAGCTGAAGGACATTGTAGAAATGGTTATTATAAGCTGGAAGGGACTCAAGCAGACTGCTGATGATATCTTGAAGAACAGTGAAGAAAAGACACCAGTTATATGCTGATGGAAGACTTGCAGAATTTGTTATCTGTAGTAATGTGAAAAACAGAAACAGATTATAATGATCTGTGGATAATTAAGATTTCAACACTGAATATTGAAAATTCTACCTTGCTTCTTGTAGAGATGTTTACAATACGGGAGAGAAAAAAAAGGCTTAAAGGAAAATAAATTCTGATTTTGAACAAAATTTAGAGGACATATATAGGAACCAGGAATTACCATATTCAAAAATTAAAATCTTTCTTATCCCCAGAAAAGTATTCTCAAATTAAGAAATGAGCAAAGATAAAATCCAAAATGAGGTGGTTAAGTCCCTTATTAAGATAAAAAATGCTTCCTCAGAGAAAAATTCTGCCAGTCAAAAGAACTTAAATGTCTTATCTTAATAACATATTTTTTGAATCTCTTGTGAATAATAAGGTTATGCCCACAAGAAATATTATTATATTAAGAAAAATATTTTTATTGATTTCAGAGAAGAAGGGAGATAGAGATAGAAACATCAATGATGAAAGAGAATCATTGATCAGTGGGCTCCCACACTGAGAATCAAGCCTGCAACCTGGGCATATGTCCTGATGTCCTGACTGGGAATCGAACTGCGACCTCATGATTAATAGGTCAAAGCTCAACCACTGAGCCACACCGTCTGGGCAATCTTTCTATTCATTAGACAGAATATCCAAAAAAAAGTCTTTTCTGAGCCTCCATGCCTTTCACAAAGTGGTTATCAAACTGAATATAGTTACAGTAATTTCTAATACTTAATTTTCATACTATCCAAGGAATAAACAGGTATTATTAGATGAGGAAAGAAACTCCCTCTATATTTTTAAGTTTAAATTATTTTTTTAATTATTTATTGTTGATACAAGTACAGATGCCCCCCATTCCCACTGCTTTACCCACCTTCACCCAGCCCCTACCCGCCCCCCCTTGACCCTCACCCACTGTTGTCTGTCTCCATAGACTATGCATATATGTTCTTTTTATTTTAAGATTTTTATTGATTTTTGTTTGTTTATATGTAGAGGGAAACATGATGTCAGAGCGAAACATTGATCAGCTCCCCACATACCCAAGCACATGCCCTGACCGGAACTGAACCAGCAACATTTCAGTGCACTGGCCGATGCCCAAACCATTCTGCAATACCGGCCAAAGCCATATATGTTCTTTAGCTAATCCCTTCCTTTATCCAATCTTCTCCATCCCCATCCCTTCTGATATGTGTCAGTCTGTCCCAGGTATCCATGCCTCTGGGTTCTATTTTGTTCATCATTTTATTTTATTCATTAGATTCTACATATTAGTGAGATCATATGGTATTTGTCTTTCTCTGACTGGCTTATTCCACTGAACCTCACTTTAATCACAGGTGTTGATGCCAGATTTAGAGATGTCACCTGAAAGAACTGCACTTAGTCTATTTGGTGAAGTCATTGCATAGTCATACAGTATTTAAAGGGAGGCTCCCTACTTTACTCTAATTAAATCTTTTCTTTTCCAAAAACTGAACATATATATCCTTCTTAGTTTCTGTGGAAAGTGTGTTTATAAACAATTTTTATATTTCTTAACAAATATTGACTTCAAAATATCCAATAAGATGTGTAAATATGTAAGCCACACGTTGACTTACATTAACTAGATTATCACAAAGTTGTTAGCAAAAGAGAGATTAACATAAGTTAACTTTGGCCAGATAATATTTTGGCCCTGAAATTATTTTATTATAATTGTTTCATATTAAAATGATAATCAACGCTAGTAAAGCAAAATGCTGTATTTTCTTAACTATAACCCCTATTTAATTGGTACAAAATAATTGTTTGAAATATTCACAATATGTAAAATATTATTTTTCCAATGCTATACTTTTATAATAAATTCAGGGGCTGTGAAGTAGAATTCATATCTAAACCTTGGAGGCCAGTAACATAATTATATATACTGCATTGTATATAAAATATATCTGTTCCATTTTAGTGGAGGAAAGAGCAGCCTAATTTTATAAAGGTTATTTCTGAATTGATATGATGCACAATCATGTTAAGGTAAAGTTCTACTGTATCTAGGTTTCAAACCTACCATAAAACTGTGCTTTAGCTTTTAAATGTGTTGTAGCCTGAGAATGTGATTTTTCCCATCCACAAAAATTTTCCAAAATACTAAAGGATTTGTTACAAAGATATTTTTCCTCTTCCTTTTTCCTTTCATCTTTTCCCCTAAATATCAACAATATGAACATACTGGATCCAAGAGCTGGCATTACATTTCTCGACATGCATGCAAATGATAGGGAACAGTAAGTGTATTTAGAAATATTTGGAAAGGGCAGACAGGGATGGACTGGAAGTGATTTAATGATTTATAAGATTAAAGTAATCTAAAGAGTTTAATAATATGAATTAGGAGGTGGAATTTGATAATAATATGCCTGATCTTGCTCAGATGTTCTTTCTTGCATTTCTTGACATCAAACAATCTTTAGCTTCTCCACTGTAAAATCATAAATGTTTGGTTACCAAAATGATTTTTCCAAATTCTCAAGTCTATCCACTATCCTATTATTTTATAGCAGAGTGTCTTGAACATCTTAATGGCATAACTGGCACAGAATCTTTTCTACATTAGCACTGGATCTTTGAACACCTTCCTTGCTACAACAAGCCTAGGGAGACAATTAAAGTAAATATTTAAAAAAATGTTTAGAGTGAAATAACTTTGTGTTATTCTTTATATAAACTCATCTATTTATAGTTTCCTAATGAAAAGAAGGAATGTGCATTGAATATAGCAAAGCAAGCTACTATCAGAAATAAAAATGTGCTTACTTGTACAAGTGTCATATTTTCAACAAGCTTTAGATAAAAATGATATATTTCTCCTTATTTAAACAGATTATCGTCCTCACTCCCCATGCATAAGCACATGCACACTCATCCTCACACATACACACCCACACTCACAACTCAAAACAAAAGCAAACATTATCTGTCACTATAGAACACCCCAATGGTGACTGTTCATTTTGGCTACCTACCCCTGGTGTCTTACTTAGGTAGTCACTCACACGGACAGTATTCTTATTGTCTTGGCTAGAAACCACATTTTTTACTTCTACAAAAGGTCTGCTTAACTTCAGCTTGTCAACTGCTTTATACTGTGAGGAATGTCTAGCACCTGGATGCCTGGTGAAGCTGGAGGCAGCATCAGGAAAGTCTTTGATTAGTGTAACAGATTCAGATTTCAAAATTGCTTTGCTGTGGCAAATTGCACCCAAGAAAAGATTTTCTACATGTCCCATGAAAGTAAGTATGCATTCCACTCTCTTTATTCATAAACACCTAGTTCTTTTTAAAAAAATATGTATATTTTTTATTTCAGAGAGGAAGGAAGAGAGAGAGAGAGAGAGAGAGAGAGAGAGAGAGAGAGAGAGAAACATCAAATGATGAGAGAGAATCATTGATCAGCTGCCTCCTGCACGCCCCACACTGGAGATCAAATCTGCAACCCAGGCATGTGCACTGATCAGGAATCAAACCATGACTTCCTGGTTCATAGGTCAATGCTCAACCACTGAACCACACTGGCTGGGCAAAACCTAGTTCTTTTTACAACTGACAGTTTAAGATTAATTTGCTCACTTTTAAAAATTGCCTATGATTAGAAATTAAATGGGAAACATACTTCTGGCCTAACTTTCTGTAGAATATTGATGCTCCGTGTATAAAAATAACTAATCATTTTATAATCCCAAGTTTCTCTTTTTTTGTTATTCTTTGCTTCTTTGATTTACAAATTCAAAAGGGTGTGTTTCTTTCTGCTTTTGCTTGTTTGTTTTATTTGCTTTTATGGCACAGTCATCTTCCTTAGAGACTCATAAAATAATACATCGAAGATTTCACATTGACTTTTTCAATGTACTATTTATTCAAGTTCTCAAAAATATATTTCTTCTATGACTAAAATTCAGAATTGATCATTGATAAACTATGATTGATGAATTCAATTACATATACATCAAAAATATGGTAAATTCAACTACATCCAAATCAAAAGCACACCTAAGCAAACACGTATGATAAACCAAAGAATGAAGTTACTTGCAATACACCAGAAACTAAAAGACAATTTTTCTTTATATAAATAACTCCTATAAATAAATAAGGAAGACAAAAAGAAAAAGAGAACATGACTATGAGCCTATTATCACAGTTACTATCACAGTGTAAGATCATTAAATGTTTTATAAAATAATGGGTGAATAAATGACTCTTCAGGCAGTTATCAAAGGATTTCAGTTATAGCTTTACTTTTTCTGGACTTTACCATTAAGTGTTTACATAATGATTATACATATTTGCATGTATACTATATAATGTATATATATAATGTGATTATATATGTGTATATATAATCATGTAAATAGAGTGATAGAAGATTACTAAACATGACAAATAGATGAGTGTTCTTTTTTTAGATTGGGAAATGGTATTTATTATTTTTAATGATATTTTCAATTAAGAAATTAACAAAAATACTCATATGTAAGAAGTATTTGTATATTGATTCATACTTACTAGATTGGAGGCATGAATTTCAATTAAAACCCTAGAAAAATCTTTGATTCAATTTGTCAGGCATACCTTTTTAAAATATAAATTTATATTTTTAAGACAAATGTATAATTATTCTTTTTATTTTAAACAATTAGCTGCAAGTTATTCTATAAGAAAGTATAATAATTTCACTTGCATTATCTGTTAAAAGTTGAAAACTTACAGCTTAAATACCAAACATAACATTCCCTTTACTATAAACAAGCTGTTAAATAACAGACTTTTCATATATCACATTTGAGAAATTAAAAAATAATTTTAATGGTTATGATTTGTACCAACCAAAAAAGGTCACTATGAACATAGTTGATTTCCTTTTACTTTAAATATTTTTTTCAACTATAGTTGACATACGGTATTATATTAGTTTCAGGTCTATAACCCAGTGATTAGACATTTATATAACTTACTAAGTGATCACCCTGATAAATCTAGTACCCATCTGACACAATACATAGTTATTACAATATTATTGACTATATTCCCTATTCTGTGCTTTACATCTACATGACTATTCTGTAACTATCAATTTATGATTTTTAATCCTTCACCCCCTTCCCTCAGCCTCCCCCAACCCACTTCCCATCTGGAAAGCATCAGAATGTTCTCTATATCTATGAGTCTGTTTCTCTTATGCTTTTTTGTTTATGATGTATTTAATTTATAAATCACATTTTCTTGTTTTGGATTAAGTTATAGTTCTATTGCTTTTTGTTGAGGAAAGAGATGGAGGCAAGATAAGCAAGAAATAATAGATGGCTAGATAGATGAATGGATTGATAAACAGAGAGATTGGTGTATATTAGACTATTTTTCTTAAATCTTAGCTACCTCATTCAACCGGATGACTTTTCAATGCATTAGGGTGGGTGGAGTATATTTTTCACTTTATTGATGTTGGGCTGTGCCCATTGGACTTACTTGGGCCAATCAAATATTAGGGAGCATGGCTTAAAACAATAACCTTAAACAAGCTTGAGTGGTTTGGCTCCTATGGTTTGACCTTTTCTGTTACTGAAAACAGTATGTCCTGAGTATCTGCTTGTCCAAAGATATAGAAACACATGAAACACCCCTGAAAACAACCTGCAGCCTTGAGCTGGAACTTAGCCTATAGCTCAGCGGTTCTCAACCTGTGGGTCGCGACCCCTTTTGGCGGTCAAACGACTCTTTCACAGGGGGTCGCCTAAGACCATCCTGCATATCAGATATTTACATTACAATTCATAACAGTAGCAACATTACAGTTATGAAGTAGCAACGAAAATAATTTTATGGTTGGGTCACAACATGAGGAACTGTATTTAAAGGGCCAGAAGGTTGAAAACCACTGCTATAGCTGATCAACAGAACCCTGAGCAAATGAGCAATAAATAAGTGCTGTTATATTATAAGCCACTGAAATTTAGGGTGGTTTGCTGTGCAAAATTATTTCAGTGTTAGGTGGCCAATAAAAAAAAATGGTACCAAAAGCGAAATGATGCCATAGACAAAACCCCAAATATGTGCCAATGGCTGCCTTCATTATTGGGCAGTGAGTTTAAAAGCAAGTACTATAAAAGGCTAATCCACATTATACAGTATCAAAATATTTGGTAAAACAATCATCTGTGGTAACCCATAATTCAAAAAATGTACCTAAAGAACTTTTGGCATTGGGCAAGTTTTGAGACAATTTTGAGAGCGTGAGTGGGCTATTGCTTGCTGCATGTGATAAATTACTTCAAGAGAGATGAGCTCAGAGAAAAACTGGCCAGTGTGCAATAAGATTTAAGGTAATGTAGAGATCTCAATTCCATATAAGCCTATTTTTTCCAGATAGTTACAGAATAGTTAGCATTGAGTTGAGAGAGTCACTGGAGAGTTGAAGCAAAGAAATACTTTATGCTTGAGAATTAGTTCTAACGAAGAACTTTTGGCATGGTTACTTAAGAGAAACAAATAGACCAGAAGCTTATGTTTATATAAATAAGCTGTGAGAATATTTGAATAAAGTTTATTAAAAAAAAAGCAGGCTTGGGTTTCAAAGTCATTTGATTATTTAAAACTTACTAGTAAATATTATTTATCTGGATACTTGTTGTGAGATTCTTACAGTACCGAAGAGAGATACTCTCAAAAGCCCACTTCAAGTGTTCCCATGGAGAATAACAAGCAATAAAGAATCTTCTAGAAAAGGAATAGTAGCCATGGAGAATGATGGACAATGGAATTCATCTCTGAGAACAAAATCTGGATCTAATCCAGGCATTTCCTCTCACCCTCAAGTGGAGCAGAATCACAAAGTAAGTGATTATTAATAATCTATGTTCTTCAACATCCGAGTTGAAGTAGTCATTTATATACAGAGTGGGGCAAAAGTAGGTTTATATTTGTGAGTAAGTGAAGCAGAGTTTATTTTTGTATGATTATTTATTAATTAGTGCATTGTTTATTTGTATTACAACTATAAACCTACTTTTGCCCCAGCCTATAAATCCTATGTTCAAAGCTAATCTTCTACCCTGTGTGTGAGAGAAGGAGGGAGTGACTGTCAAATGCTACAAAATAAAATTTTATTTATGCTGGAAAAATAAAACAAATTATTTATGTTGAACTCTCTGTGTTTAATTACATCTCCCACAATACTATAATTTGCAGTCCAATCTAAAGTAAGCCTGTATAGAAAAGATGCTACTAAGTGAGAAGTCTAAGTAAATACTTATTCCTAAAATAAGATTTCATTATCTGGTAGTCTAGTATCTATAAATATTACAGAGGTTTTGATGTCAGAATATATACACACAAAAAATTAAATGTTCTGATTTCACAATTAACTTGGGTTTGCTAGTAAGATGGACTGATAAATATTTATATGAGTGTTTGGAATAAATTTAATAAGCTTTTTATAATTCCTTTAAATTTTAATTTAGTAATTTTTATACAAGGATTTAAAGATATGGTATTCAACAGAATGAATTGTGTCCTTTTGATGTTTTCTCACAAACTAATTTGTATCTCAATAGGTTGTTTTTTTTTCTTCTGGAATTTCTATAGTTTTTTTGTTTCACTAAATAGATTCAAATGATATTGTTTTAGTATCTACTTATGTCAAAAATAGTCTCACAATAGGTATAAAAGTCAAAGGATTTGGCATAATAGTCCGTAAGAAAAAGGGGGTTTTTATTTTAGCTTGGAAAAAATTGATTTGAATGAAGTCCAGTTTTTCTCAAACTGTATCCAACTAAATTGATTCTTTTTACATTAAATAAAATCTTATCCTTTCTCTCTCTGTGTCCAAGACATTTACATAGACTTTTATAATGCTGATTAAATTCAATGCTTGCTAACTACTGTGGGAATTAAAGCCCATGAAATCTTGTTTTAACTCTTACTGGCTATTTGGGTATTTTTGTTCTGTTTTGTTTTTTTGGTTCAAAATGTCCTTTTCTGTGCTTTCCCCACATACAACTCTCATAAAGCGGGTGATTGATATTTAAAAGAAACCAAAAACACAAAACTCATTCTTTGATTAACTTTAAGATTCTTCCCTTGAATGTTTTCACACCAAGTAAAGTGGATGTGAATTGCTAAGTTGGTAATAAAGTGCTAAGTGTTGTTTCCAGACTAAAGGGGTCCATCTACCCATGCCAATAAGACATGAACAAGAGCATGCAGCAAAGAAGGGTTTCCTTTTTAGGAAGTGGCCCACGCCCAGAGACAGGTAAGCTAATCCTGAAAGACCTGGCTCCCAGATGGTTTCCAGGGGATGGGCTATACAGGGGGAAAATCAATCATGTTGACTAAGGGAGTTAGAATCTTGTTCAGGGTCGTGGTCTCTACTGATTGGTTGGCGCTAGGATAGGGGGTCGCTGATTAGTGCACCTGGTCCAGATGTCAGCAGTGAAGTCGCTTCTGCTTTCACCACTTTTCTGGGCCTGGAGCTGAAATACAATTGAGGCCTAGATGTTATCTCTAGTTTGACCAAAACTGTCTCTGGAGTCAACAGACCAAAGGTTTTGTCCCTAAGATTGTTTGATGTCACCCAGAACCTCATTGCCCTGAGGGATTAAGGGAGCGGAGCAGTCCTGCAAGGGAGAAAGAGGCAGGCCAGTCAGGGTGCTGGATGAGACCAGTTTGAATCAAAAGAAAGGAAAAGTCATAGTAATGAAATGAAGTGTGGATGTAGTTACAGTCTTGGCACCTTTTGCTCCACAGAAGAACATGCACTAGATTTGGGTCTTCACCAAGTAAGTATATATATATATATATCCATAATGAACAAACTGAGAATACTCTCCAGAAGTATTTTTACTACTGAGCACCTAGTTAATTATTATTTTATCATTGTCCCCTTGGAATATATTTAAATATCAGGCAAGTAAACTTCAATAAAGGTCATGGAAATTTTGTTTTAAAAGCCAAGTTAGGAGGTGGAAGAGGGCACAGAGGGGATAAAAGGTAATGGAAAAAATAAAATAAAATAAAATAAATTTAAAAACAAGCTAAGTTATAGTAGGAAAGAAATGGGAGTATTTTAAATGTAGAGGAAATGTATCAACAGAAGGAAAAATATTTGTAGTCGCGTAGTTTCTGAATTTATTTTTTTTCTAATAAGTCATATGTTTAAAGATGTTTTTTAATAGTGGTTTGAGTATATAATAAAGTATTGTGAAATGAACAGAATCTGCCATCTGTAAAATTTCATCAAATCCATATATATTGTTTCTCACTGGAATATATAAAGATATATGTCTCTGCTAAACTGTTCCATTGATCCTGGGATTGAAAACACACCACCTGCAAGGTTTTCCTTTAACACTGTGGGGAAAATGTTTTATCCTCAATTTCTAAGTGTTTATGTTTACCCAACTGTTAATGTGCTTTATCTCCAATGGTTATCAATAGAGCCTTGACCTAGTTGACACTGTACTACATGCCAATAAAAAAGTAAATGACAACTATGACAATCCTTGAAACAAATTATCTTCTTTGGCTGTGTGGTACATTTGATACTTGGATTTGCTAACAACGTTAATCTATATATATAAAACCCTAATATCTAAATAGACCGAACAGCAGAACCACCGAACAACTGGTCTCTATGATGTGCACTGACCACCAGGGTGTGTGTGTGAAACATGGCAGCCGGCAGCAGGCAGCATTGGCTGTGGTGACATGGTGGAGCAGGTGAGCAGGGGCACCAGACCAAGGCGGGGCATCGGTCCCTGTGATCAGGGTGAGCCCGGCGCTTGTACCTGCTGCCGGCGCTGGCTCTGCTCGCACCCGCTGCCGGCACCCGGCGCCAGCCCTGATCACTTGCTGCTGTCAGCTGGTGCAAGCAGCGGTTGCCAACCTTGATCACCCCTCAGTGCTTCTCCACTTCCTCCTGCTCTTGAGGGGTGACTGGGACAGCAGTAACCACTCCCATCCACTGACAGCGTCGGCCCCACTTGCACCTGCTGCTGGCACCAGCCCTAATCGCTCCGCACTGTCAGCGCATGGGAATGGGGGTGGCAGGAGCAGGGCTGCTGGCAGAGAGGGGACCGGGGGCTGCAGCAGGAGGGGCTGGATGGGGGCACGGAGGATGGGCCAAGACCCACCTCTGTGCCCACCACAGCTTTACGGCCCACAGTTCCTTTCAAGGTGCACAAATTTGTGCATTGGGCCCCTAGTATTCTATAGTAATGAATCTTCCACTGGTTTGAGTTTTCAAATAGAAAATAGAAGTGAAGGAACCTTCCCCTTTACAAGAAGTTATTTCTGTTTTCTTCTTGATTAGAGCATAATTCATATTGTTTTATCTACTTATGAGTATATATAGAGATAAATAATTTATTGTTAAGAATTTAATATTATCATTTAAGTTTATATACTGAACTTAATTGTCTGTAAATTTAGAATTAAACCCCTTGAATTGTGAAATTTACTTTTTAAGTTGTTCAGAAAAAAAAAAAAATTCTGTGTGGCAATAATACATACTACTGACAGTTAATATTCTTAAATTTAAAAAATGTTTACTTAAGTATGAACCTTTATTTTATGTTAGTTATTTCATAATGCTATGAAATGGAGAACATAAGGCAAAAATATGGCTGCCCTTCTACAATGCTTTGGAAAGAAGTCAGAATACTCCCCAATGATGAGCTTAGGATTGGAGAGGAATGCCAGCAATAATTCAGGAGAGGTACTGGAGTTACAAATTATCTTACCTAATAATAGACAAACATGTAAATTGACCGTACCTTCGCTACGCTAACCAGCCAATCGGGGGAGTATGTAAATTAACCTGACAAAGATGGCGGTTAATTTGCATACGTAGGCTCCAAGCGATGGAGCGAAGCCTGACAGCCCTGGGGCCGGCAGAGCAGCGAAAGCCTCATGGCCGCGGGGCTGGCTCCAGCTGGAGCTCGGCCAGAGTGAAGGCCTGGGTGCCGGGTGCAGGAGGAAATCTGGTGCCAGCAGCCAGGGGAAAGGAAGGCCTATTGCACGAATCTCTTGGTGCAACAGGCTTCTAGTCTTTCTATATTATAATGCAGACATATTTTGAAGATAAATAGCAAATATTTCATTAGATATTATATATACCCTAGAGGCCCGGTACAGGCCAACATCCCCCAAGGGATGTAGTAGTGCACAAAGCAGCAGGTGGCCAGGGAGGAGCCCAGGCCCGGGTTGGGTGCCGCTCCCACTCATCCCAGCCCTGCTGCACCTGCTGTCACCGACACCAGGTAGCACTGCTGAGAAGGTGGGAGAGGCTCGTGCTGCTGCAGCTGCACTCACCAGCCCAGCTGTGAGCCGTTGGTCAGCTGAGCGGAGCTCCAACTGTGGGAGCACACTGACCACCAGGGGGCAGCTCCTGCGTTGAGCGTCTGTTCCCCAATGGTCAGTGTGCATCATAGCGACTGGTTGAACAGTCAATCGGTCAAACCATTGACCAGTTGCTTAGGGACACACAAACACACATATATACATATACATACATATACATATATGCATATATGCAAACTTACTCACAGAAGGAGAATTTAGTGAGGTTAGGCTGCATAATAAAATATCACAGACTGAGGACTTAAATAACAGAAATTTATTTCTTGCATTTCTAGAGGCTTAAAGTCCAAAATCAAATGCTTGGTAATTTAGCTCCTGGTGAGAGACCTCTTTTTTTGGACTCAGCCCACCTGCACCAGGTGCTTGAAATAAAAGTTATTTTGATACATTATGGCCTCATGTCATAGGTGCATGACCCCGGCCCACTTCGAACCATTCAGTGTCCTCACATGGAGGAGAGAGAGAGCTTTAGTCTCTCTCTTCTTTTTTCTCAGCTTTATTGAGGTATAATAGCATAGAGTTATATATTATTGTGTAAGTTTAATGTGCGTACAGTATGTTGATTTGATATATTTATTTATTGCAAAGTGATTACCACCATAGTGTTAAGCTGTCACCTGCACCATGTCACATAATTACCATTGCTCTTTTGTGATGAGAACTTTTTTTTTTAATCCTCACCTGAGAACTTGAGACATTGATTGATTGCCTCCCACATGCACCCAGGGGCCAGGGATCAAGCCTGCAACTGAAGTAGTGCCCTTGACTGGAATTGAACCCTGAACCCTTCAGTCCTCCCGCCAATGCTCTATCCACTGAGCCAAACTGGTTAGGGCTGTGGTGAGGACATTTATGATCTACTCTTTTAATAACTTTAGAGTATATGATAAGGTATTGTTAACTAAAATCACTATGCTATACATTAGATCCCCAAAATATATCCATCTTATAACTGAAAATGTGTACTTTTTGACTAACCCCTATCCCCAGCCCTTTTTCTCCTACCCCCAGCCCCTGGTAACCACTATTCTCATCTTTCTATGAGTTCACTATTTTTAGATCCACATATAAGGGATACTTTATAGTATTTGTCTTTCCCTGACTGACATATTTTACTTATCATAATGCCTTCATGGTTCATTCATGCTGTCACAAACATCAGGACTTTTTTCTTTCTCATGGATGAATAATATTCCATCACATATATTATATATATTATGCCAGCTTCTTTATGCATTCATTCACGGATGGATGCTCAGATTGTTTCCATGTCGTGGCTATTGTGAACAATGCTGCAATCAACATGGTATGCAGATATCTCTTCCAATCTTGTTTTCATTTTCTTTTGATATATAATACTCAGAAGGGAGATCACTAGATTACATGGTAGTTCTTTTTTTTTTTTTTGAGAAGCCTGCACCCATTTCAATATCTTCCTCTTATTATAGGAACACTAATCCCATCATAGGGGCCTTCCCTTCATGGGATAATCTAAACCTAATTACCTACAAAGACCCCACTTCCAAATACCATTACATTGGGGATTAGGACTCTAACATAAGGATTTTTGGAGGACACACACATTCAGTCTATAACAAAGTTGAAATATATTAAGAAAATAACAAAAAAATTGAAATATATTACTTGATATTAGATTACTTGGTATTCATTTCTAAATCAATTATTATTGATGTATCAGAAGTTACCAATATTACAAGCTGATAAAGGTTAAACATTAAGGATACTTTGGGTGTCTGAGAAAATGGCATGAATCCCAAGCTTGGAGATGCCAAGGAAGATTGTGAGGTTAGTGGATCTCGGGTTCAAGCTCAATACCCACAACACCAGGGGAATCTATTAGGGTGGCAAAGGGCATGGGGAGGAACTTCAGCTAACAACAAAGAGGAACAGAGTTCACAACCAGGTGCTTTTTTATTTCATTTAATCTATTTTCTAGTTTGCTCTGGGCATAGTAAACAAAACACATTCAATCCAATAGGAAAGAAATCGAAGTGATATAAATTCACAAGTAATTATATAGGTATAAGTTAAAATAATAAAGATATTACTATAAACACAAAGTCATTCTGTAGAAGAAATTGCCAGAATTCAGGGTATCTAACCATGTTTACCCTGGCGTACAACATAAAGAAACTTTCATGCATGTATATATAGAAACATAGACAAGGATTTTCAACCTAATGATGTTTAAGGAAAAAAAGAATCATCTGGGAGCCATAACTAGGGGAATAGGAGAATCATGATTATTACATATATATGTTGGAATGCTATGCAATATTCAGAGACAAGGAAAGTGAAAAATAGTAAGAAATGCAAGTCGATGATAATTTATGCACAGTAAATATATACACATACAATACAGTTTATGCTTTACACAGACTCTAAATAAATGTATAGAAAGTAGATTACAAGAATGTACATTTTTATGTATTAAAATAAGTGTTTGGAGTGGGTGGGGAAATGAAAGATTGTTTTTTAAGAAGACTATAACCAAGATACCAAAGTAATATAATTAGGTTGTTCTCAGTGATTTTCTTCTCATTATTAGTAATTTTGAGATTAAATTAAAAAGGAGGAATCACTTGCATATTAAAATGTTATTTTAATTATCTCTTTATTAATCAAGTATTGTCACAATCATGATGTGAAACAAAACACTGCAAAATCTCAGTAGCTAACAGCAAAGAGCCTTTATTTTTCTCACTCACAGGTTTGCAATTTAAAATGGCAGCCCTGTGTCAGGTTACTTATCAGCTCAGTTTGGGTTTGGGCTTCAGGTTGGGTTTCATTCAACCCACATGACTCTAAATGCCCTTTGGACCAGTGATTCCCCCAGGGCATGTACATACTATGATATATCAATGAAGTACAAGGGCAAAGTCAAACCCTGCAAATACTTTAAAGACCCCTGGTTGCATCACATCCCACCAAAATTTCTTTAGCCAACGATGGGTATGTGGCTATGCCCAGTATCAGAGGCATCTCTTCTTTCTAGAGATTTGAAATATCCTATGGCAGAAGAAGAGTGGAGAAGTGGAGTGAAAATATCTAATCTACAACACAAAATTCACTTTGTTGCAATTACCAAATTCTCATCTAATCACAAAATCAGGCTTGAAGCTTAGTATCTTAACATCAACCTCAGATCCAGGTAAGCATCTTTTGACCTGAAGACCTATGAACTAAAATACAAGTAAACTGTTCTCCATAAATTATTAGTACAGGAGAATAACTAGAATAAACACTCCCATTTAAAAAGTGAGAAAAGGAATCATATAGTAGCTATTTTTCCACAGTAATTTTGAAATTCTGGAGGCCAAATATGATAAGGTTCACCTAACATGTGGGTAAGATATGTCCCTTGATCAGGCCCCTTATCTACTTCCTAGAGTAGTTCCTCAGGCCATTATTCTCCAGGATTTTGGTTTTAAAACACAAGGTGTCCTTCTTTCATATCATCCACCTTGGTCATATTGAAGAACATAATCTTGTTGGTTGTGTAGCTTTCTAAGCCCACTGTGTCTGTATAGAGTTAGCGTACTAATGGTATTATTATATCTTGAATACTGAAATAATCTGTTGCCAATAGAGTTCTCTCAAAAATTCTGCAGGTATTCTATGTTTTTAATTCAAGTCAATCCCATAAGCCACAAGTCTTTTTGATCTATACCTTTTCCTCTCAACTTATTTACTAAGACTTTAAATGTATCAGGTTCCTACAAACCATGCACTTAATCTTTATAGGATTGTTCTGGTCCAACTCAAAGGATCTATAAGGTACTATCTTAATTCTTTCAGAAGCCATTATCCTTGAATAGGTCATGCCTTAAGGCTTTGTCATAATAGTAGGATTTGATCTTTGTTCTGTATTTCAATGGCCCCAGTTTCGTTTTTCAAGTAAACATTTCACATAAAGTTATTCTTAGTAAGCACGAAATCCTGTAGTTCCATTCCTGCTATCACAGAAAACAAATTTTTGCAAAACTTTTGCCTTTTGCATATAATGGATCTCCAGTTTTCTAGTTTAAGATACATATTTCTTTGCCATTTGCCACTAAGCCTGTGGCCCATGCATTAGTTTTTGCTTATGGTTGCTCCTTCTTCAAAGTACCAATTGTAATATATGTTAGGGTAGCACTAGCTGACTGAAAAGATTCCTAAAATGTGTTAGAAGTGACTTTCAATTTAAGAACCAGGAACTTGTTATCTTGGCCTTCAGTTCAATAGCTAAATCTACTGCTTTCTGTACATGCTTTAGCATAGAACTATTCTAAATTTAGATGTGGTATCATGTCCTTAAAATATCAATTAGGGGGCCAAATAAACACATGAAAAAATGCTTATCCCTAATCATTAGTGAAATGCAAATCAAAATCATAATGAAATAACTGTTACTATGGCAACTATAAAAAATCAGAAAATAAGTATTTGGCCTGGCCAGCATGGCTCAGTGATTGAGCATCTACCTATGAACCAGGAGGTCATGGTTCAATTCAAGGCCCAGGCATATGCCTGGGTTGCTGGCTCAATCCCCAGTGTGGGGGTGTGCACGATGTTTCTCTCTCATCGATGTTTCTAACTCTCTATCCTTCCCCCTTCCTCTCTGTAAAAAATCAATAAAATATATTTTAAAAATAAATTAAAAATAAAATAAGTATTTGTCAGAATGTAGAGATATTGGAACCCTGTTGCTTTGCTGGTGGAAATGTAATATGGCACAGCCAATAGAGAAAACAGTATGCTAGTTCCTCAAAAAGTTAAACACAGAGTTATCACATGATCCAGTAATTCTGCTTCTGGGTGTACAGTCCCCTAAAAATAGAAGCAGGGACTTAAACAGATATTTGTATACCAATGTTTATAACAACATTATTCACAAGAACTAAATCATAAAAACAACTCAAATGTTCATTGACAAATGAATGGATAAACAAAATGTGGCATTAAAAAGGAATACAATTCTGATATGTGTAATAATATGGATGAGCCTTGAAAACATTATGCTATATGAAATAGGCCAGACACAATAGGAAAAATATTGTACCATTCTACTCCTATGAGTTACCTAGAGTAATCAAATTCATACGAACAGAAAGTAGAAAGATTCTGGGGTTTGGCAGTGAGAATGGGGGTGGGGGAGTTATTGTTTATTGTGTACAAAATTTCTGTTTGAGATATTAAGTTCTAGAAATAGTGGTGATGGTTGCACAACAGCGTAAATGTATTTCATTCCATTGAACTACACATTTAAAATGGTTTAAGTGGTAGGTTTAATGTATATTTCACTACAATAAACATGTTTTAAAATAGCAGGAGCCCTGCAACAGCAAATCTAAAGGGCCAGCAACGTGAGCCAGCAACTGTGGAACTGAGATACTTGATGAAAGAACACCTTCCTGAGGCGAGAGAGAAAAAAACATCTGGCAAGTTATGGAAAAGAGAAAAATAACTCCTAAATAGTATCATTCATTGAAATGAACCCGAAATTCAGCACCCATGAATTTGCATCTGAGACTTAAATTGTAACTCTATATTTTATGGAATCCAAAACAGTTACCCTTGGGAGCATTTTGTGATCCCTTACTAACAGGAAATGCTTAAAAAGAGCTAGGAGAGGGAGAGAGATCGAGAGATCTGTAGGATATATAATTCTCACAGTTCTGCAGTTGGAGTTGTACTTCTTTTTATTATTCTTGTGACACCGTTGCATCCGTAGCCTAGTGTGGTCTGAGGAAATACTGGTTATACAAGCTGTTCACATTCCAACTTATATCACAGTTGTCATCAGCAGCACAAAACCTTCACATTTCAAATGTAGGGGTAAACAAGAGTGGAAATGTACCTTCCTGAAACTGCTGATAACTGCAAAATGACCCGTTCCATGACACCAGTAATTTCCACCGGGAACCCAGACGTTGACTCCTCTCTCCATCCATAAATTTCGCAGAAAGTTATAATTGTAATGTTTTAACAGAGGCAACATAAAATGTTGCTCTCTAAATTACAAGTGCTTTTAAGCCAATTGCTTGAGGCAAATGCACTCCTTGCATCAACAAGTCAGTGAAAGTTGATTGATAGAGGGGAAAAGCTGAGAGATGCTCTCAGTGATTGATAACCACCAACACCTGTTCTGAAGGGCTAGCCACTAACAATTATAAGAAGTAATGAAGCAACAACAAATTTTATGTTCACTGCTGATTTCTTGACAACATAATTATATCTTACTTGCTGATATTTTAATCATAGTGCCGGAGAACACCCATTAAGCCAAAAAGAAAGAATCATGAAGACATCTATATACATATGTGTCCATGTCTTTCAGCTATAACAGTGTATATATAATGGTATAGTGGCCAATGTTTTGTTTTTTAGAGAAATCACACTATAGATTCATATCAACCCTTTTCATGGTCACACCTGGTTTTTTAGAGAAAGGTGTAGTAGCAATGAAAATTTACAGTAGCTAATGTATCTTTTGCTTCCATCTTATTTTAAAATCATTGACTCTGATACTATTTTTGTATCATTTTAAAAATAATGAAATAAAATTAAAGTTGCCAAATATATACGACATACAGTGTAATAAAAACTATCTATTCTTTATATACCTTTGGGCATTAAGTAGATCAGTGGTTCGCAACCTTGGCTGCACATTAGAATCACCTGGGAATCTGTTTAAAATCCTGATTTCTGGGCCTCATCCTCCTGAAATTCTGTTTCTTTGTTATGGGGTGGGGCCACAACATTAGTAACAAAGAAACAGAATTTCCGGAGAATGGGGCCCAGAAATCAGAATTTTAAACAGATTCCCAGGTGATTCTAATGTGCAGCCAAGGTTGCGAGCCCTGATCTACAGGATTGGCGGTAGGGCAAAAAATGGGGGGAAAAAAAAGGGGGGGGGGTAAAAAAACCCGGGGGGAAAAAAAATTTTCCCTTTTTCCCCCACCAAGGACTGTGAAAAAAAACCCCCCCCCATTTTCCTTTTTTATTCCCCCCCCTTTTTTTAAAACCCCCCCCCCAAGGGAAAATTTTCCCCAAGTGGTTTTTAAGGGGGGGGGAAGGGGGGGGGGGGGAGAGAAAAAGGGGGGGGGGGGAATCTTATTGGGGGGGGTATTGGGAAAAGGCCCCCCCCCCGGGGGGGGGGGGAAAAAAACCCGCCCCCCCAAAAAACCGGGGGGTGTGCCCCCTTTCTGGGGAAAAAAAA
>NW_005871099.1:1341349-1395189 GCF_000147115.1 Myotis lucifugus | reverse complement strand
AGTTAGCTGCTGGTAGCAAATCTACATTAGTAGAATATTTTAACGAAATTCTTCCTCCGGGGGTGGGGGGGGGAACTAACAAAGAGGAAATAAAAAGAATCTCTATTTGCATACCAATAACTAACATTGCATTTTCAAATGAAATTTATACCATTTATTAATCAAGACAGCATGAAACTCCTATCAGTAGAATCAATAGCATTTTATGAATCTATTTTTTCTGATTTCTAAATTTCATGATTTACAAATAATACTCTCAAGAATAACCTATTAAGATTTCAACAACCACAACAACATATTTAACACTGCAATAGGCAGTGCCACATCTATTTATACTTTCCTATTCAAATTGAGTCCCTAATGTCTTTTTCTATACCAATTACAATGTGGCCAAAAAGTTAACAAAGGCTATCTGGATTACATTTTACCCCCAAAGACAACGCAATCCCAAACTTAGTATATAGCTACCAGTATTGGTCCATATTTTCTTTGAGTAAAACCCAGTTCAGCTTCATGTGTGATTTGAATACTATTTCTCTTCATTATATAATAACTAGAGGCCCAGTGAATGAATCCATGCACAGGTGGGGTCTGGCCGGCCTGCCCTAATGGGGGTTGAGGGGCCAATTGGAGGTGAGGGCAGCCAGGGGGAGGGGCACTGACCACCAGCCCCTGTGTTGAGCATCTGCCGCCTCATGGTCAGTGCACGTCATAGCAACTGGTCATTCTGCCATTTGGTCAATTTGCCTATTAGCCTTTTATTATATAGGATATTATAGATTTTTACTGTTTCTAAATCCAGTAGCTTGCCACAGGAAAAAAAATAATTAATCTTAGCTGTAGTTTAATTTCTTATTTCCATGTAGCATATGACAGACAGCAAGACTTTTTCTAGTTAAAATGAACTTCTATTACCTCTGCTGTCTTTAATTAAATCCAGATTTATTAATTATTGAGTGCATTCCTTATTTTTAACAAATTGAAATTGTTGAAGTAGAGTAATTAGAAAAAACTAGAAAATGTTGAAAACTATTTAAATAATAGCATTTCCAGCTTGTCCTGATTAATCAACTTCTTTTATATAAAATTTTGAAATAAATGGGACCAAATCAAGGTATTTTTAAATACTTAAGTATATAGTTTTTAAAAATCTTGAGGTTCCTATAAAATCATCTGGACCCACAAAATTTATTCCAAATTAAATTTACACTTGGGCACAAATGCTTTCTAAAGAATTTTCAGTGTATGGTCCCATGGTTGATTTGCACCCTCCTCCTATTACATGATGCATTCATACTTTGAACCTGAGCTGTTATGCCTCACCCAAATCCAAAACCAACTAGCCACAGGTGTCAACCATGTGAGTTGCTGAAAATAGAGCCAGGAGGATTGTGGTGGACAGAAGATATGCTCATTTTACAGTGAAGCGAGGCACTGTTTAATATGCTCAAGGTATTTTTACTAGTAACCTTTGAAATACTTAGGCAGGTGGCTAGGTATGATTTTGGTCTGTCGAACACATGTTTATCTATGCCTAACAGATCATAAAACCCTAAAGGTTAATGAAGAGATAAGAGGTGCAACCGAGAGTAGGGCAACCAAGAGTATGAGACCATAGTATAATTTACTATGAGGTTGACACAGGATTTGGAGGGGCATATTAAAGATAGCATTTCCTGCCCTCCAAAGAGATATTTAAATGTTTCCATCTTTGTTGGACTTGGTCAGGTATAATCCTGTGCTAGATTATTTTCAGGTGGGATGAAGTTTTAGTGAAATGAGAGGCGTCCGAGTGGATTTCAGAAGCCAATTGTTCCCTTGCTAGAAAAAATAAAATAAAAGAATTAAAAACCTAGGAACGGAGAATTTGTTAAATACATTGTATCATCAATCCAAAAATATAGTATTTCAAATAAAATATAGTATTTCAGTATCTGGGACATTTGAATTTGCTCTTGAAAAGTATAGTTTCTTTTTAAAATAAAATTACTTATAGGATATGAAGTCTAATATTAGAATGCTATAGTTATTTTACTAATATTAATTATACATAAAATGCACAATTATGAATTTGAATTTTTTTAGAATCATACTAAGTCACTAAAAATAGTTTAGGTATGCATATTATAAGGAAGGCATTTATATCAGTACACAGAATTATTTGGAGAGTCCTCTCTGAAATTCTTTTAAAGTAGAATAAACAAGCTGTTGTTGAGGCAAATACAATGTGAATACACACAAAAAAGTCAATACATGAAGTGTTTTTTAAAATAAATAATTAACATTTAGCATAAAGTAAGGGAATTAATTCTGAAATTATAATTTAAAACCAGGAAATTACAATGATAAAAGTAACACTTATCTAAGAGAGCTTCTTTTGAAACCTGTGTGAAATCATTGAGGTAAACATTAATATCTAGCACAAAATGATGAAGCTCTGAGAGATTCATAAATACATTACATGTGTGAAGATATTACAAAATTGTGATATTTTAGGGATTATTTACAACCTTAGAAGAACAGTTGAATTCTTTCAGATATTCAACAAAATAGAAAGCAGGATTCTGGAAATGTAAACTATTAGAGTCTAGTTTGATCTCACACAGTGTATTGGTTTGGTTCTCTTACAAACATCAGATGTCTGAGTTATGTGTAGAATTTGTATGGGCAACTATTGCAAAGTGTGATATTGAGCAATATACTAAATGGTATAAAGATTTTTCAAAAGGTGAACTTAAGCCCACATTCAATCTCAAGAGTCAGTGAGGAAAATGGTTTCCACATGGCTTTGAGCACGCCACAATCCGACCCCAGGCTCTGAAGCTCATTCACGGTGACAGAGAGGGAAGACGCCAAGGGCAGGGTGAGTCTAGGCCCCCATTGCGGGTCGGTCTGTGACTTCGGGGGAAGATATGCCTCCTCTGCTGTTAGAGTCAACAGGAGTCCGGACCCTCAGGTCAGACTTTCTGATACCTTAGATACTGCATCATATTGCTATTTTCAAGTCAGTTTCAATTAATTATTAGACCATGGGCATGCTAACGTGCAATGCTTACCAAGAAACACTTGGGAAAATTGTAATGCTAATTGGTATAGTGCTGTTTATTCAGATATATAATTAATTTCTTAGTGTCATGTGGAAGGTAAATGCTTAGTGCTCTAGCTAACTTTCAGACAGGGTCAGAAAACTTAAAAAGGCAACCTCACCAAACTTCAGTTTCCCCAAATCTCAAAAATAAGATTTATATAAGGATTAAATGAAGTGGTGCATGTAAAATGCCTGGCACATGATGTGCTTAACACATATAAGGTATTATTAAGTATTATATAATTTTCTCATCTTTTTTTTAAAGTTTGGGACTCTAAATTCATTTTAAAATATTGAAAATTATAATAGACAACACATTTAAATGGCTCAAAATTGGGAACTAAGAACAGACATTGGAAATTTTTCATTCCTTCCCTTTCTCCAACTCACTGCTTCCCTGTCAGGAGAGAACTCATTTTTAATTCCTTCTGTAACCTTCCAGAGATATTTTTCATATATGAAAGCAAATATAAAAGTATTATTAGCTTTTATACATGTTGCTACAGAATATGTTTAGTACATTTCTCTACATGGCTTATTGTTATTGGTAAGTTCTGTTTCATTTTATTTGACCTCCTTGGAACTGACCACTGGTTTATCTGATAGTGCTTACTCCCTATCTACTAGTTAAACTAAACTCTTATCTTGCCCCCTCTTCTGACATTCAACACTGAGAATGTTAAGTTCCCGTCCTAAAATTTCCTGTAATCTTCTTTACCCTTCCCTGCAATAAAAATGTAATTTAAGAAAAACTTTGGTAATTAAATCATTTTATAATTATTTTTATACTCAACTAATAGTGAATATTCATTTGCAACAAAATGAATCTACTCTGGTTTTACTTCTCTAGTCCCTGATATATAAGACTTTAACCGATGATAGGAAGAGTCCAATAAAGGAAACTTTTAAATCTGAGAATTAAGACTTCATAAAGTATGTGAAAAGTTGGGTAATAGGGTACTTACTAGAAGACAATGATTGTGAATCTTGGTTTTTTACCTAAATATCTACCACCTCAATCAACTCATCTTCCTTCTCTATGTCTATAACATTATCCCTAAAAGAAGGGAGCTAAGCATGGCCAACCAGCATGGCTCAGTGGTTGAGCATCAACCTGTGAGCCAGGAGGTCACGGTTCCATCCTTGATCAGGCACATGCCCGGGTTGTGGGCTTGTTCCCCAGTGTGGGACATGCAGGAGGCAGTCGATTATAACTGTAATGCTAACTGGTATAGTGATGTTTATGATTCTCTCTCATCATTGATGTTTCTATCTCTCTCTCCCTCTCCTTCTCCCTTCCTCTCTGAAATCAATAAAAATTAATTTTTTTTAAAAAAAAGGGAGCTAAGTGATTTCTAAGTTCCTCAGCACTGACAATATAGGTCTATTTTATGTTTGCAAAGGTCTTTTTACTATCATCCCACAATACAAATGTCAACAGAAACATGAAGAAATAATAAGAATTTGAATAAGTCTAGAAAATTTTAAAGCCAATAGGTTTCAGTTACTCCCACATTTTCTAAATAGTGAAGCTTCTGTTTTGGGTTGAAAGGTTGGCATCCCCAATTTTTACTATACAAATTTGTTTAAAAATGCTTTTAAACCATTACTGTATTAACTTTTTAAGGGAAAATTCAAAGTGGAATTTAGTTTCTCTTCTTTGAATTGTTTAAAATTATGTGTAGAATAATCATATAGACATAAAGTTAAAACATAGTAAGGATGATAAGAAAATTTAAAGGAAATGAAATGAGGAAAAATTAAGTGAAAATTTAAAATGTCAGGGTCTATTCCATAACCCAGCCTTCCAGAGAGATCTGCAGTGAATGCCATCCGTGTCCCTTCCAAATCAGCTTTACTACTCAGTACACCCATTCCTCACCTGCTGTGAGTATTGACTAACTTTTCCAACATCCATCTATTCCATGGGCCAAGGAACTCATTAGAGGTTTCTATCAGTTGCTAAATGTGTCTATTCAACTAAGAATTCAAAAAAATGTATTTAAAAAGATAGGACAGCTTTATGAATCCTCTGGACCCACTCTGAGATGGACCTCAGCCAAACCTCCAATGATCACCTAACTTCCATAGCCCTGACTCAGACTACCAGGCCAGAATAGTGCTCGGTGTCCCCAGGGATTAGGGTCAGTTCAGAATCAGCGCCCAGTAATCCATGAATAGTTTGTTTATTCCCTTTTCCCAAATTCACAGTCACTCTGAAAAATGGCCACAAGTTCTTTGAAGAAGGAGGAAGATTTATAGTATGTTTTTGGCAGTGTAGCAGGATCCTTCCTGAAAGTATCTGGCTTCCCATACACTCCAGGGGTTCTGAGTCTATGAACTGTGTCAAGTATGGGAATGGTTGAAGGATTATAACTCTCTACTTTGGAAATTCAAGTCAGACTTCTATTAACATTAACCAAATTTAGAACTCTTTTAAATACATAAATCAGGTAAAATTTTTGTTGACTGCCATCTAGTTCAGTTCTAGGGAGATGATGACCAATTAGCCAATGGCAAACATCTCTGTGGGTAAAGCCATTTGAATGACTGTGTTGACTGTGATGTCCATTATAGTAACCACACTCCCCTTTTCTCTGGTGAAGTTCCACTACGTGGTTTCTGCTGTCTCGGGTGCATAACGTCCACACTGAATTCAGAGAGTCCAGTTCAATAGCATCCTAGCTTGTGGAAAATGGCCTCCACAGAGCTCTTTCAGGATTCCAGGACTCTCCTCAACAATGCGGAAAAGCTTTGCAAAGTGTCCTCTAGATTCTCCCAGGGGGTACATTAAGAGGATAATTGAGCAGGTTTTAAATGAAAAATCTACTGTAGAATTCCAGTCTCCTTGGGCTTTAGCATGCCTTCCTCTATACTATACCAAGAAAGTTTGGCAATTTCAATTTCATTTAGCATAGAGTTACCAGGTAAACTCTTAGAGCCATTCCCCTTGCTTGAATAAATACATCGAGTCCAGAATCTCTGCTTAATGTACTAATGTCAATATATTTACTGTTCCAATCATATTGCTTCCACCCTGATCTATATATGTTCCTTTAGTTTCTGAAAACATATACTATCAAAATTTATGGCATGTCCTCCTGAGTGGAGCCTACTGGAACTGGGCCTCTTACTTTGTTAATAATGTAAGTGTCCAAATCTCTGTCCTAAGAAGCAGCATTCTGCCAAAGGCCAAGCCTGGTTCTCTTCCTCCTCAGCCACCAGCCAGTGTCTAGAATCAGAAAGTGCCTTCAACATAAAAGTGTTATAGACACACAGTGGCAATTCACCATTCCCTCTAGGGCTTTTATCTCTTACTTCTTTGTTTTCTAAATACTGTGAGTCTGCAGCAGATTACACTCTGCCTACCAGACTATGCTTTTTGGCCTTTCTGCTACCTTAGACATTAGCAAATTCAGCCTTCATTTGGGGCCCCTTAAATATCCAAGGTTTGCTGGGTTTATCTTTCCCCTAGTAGTGGCCCATTGTTTGTGTCAAGTCTGCTTACCAAGAAACACTTGGGAAAATTGTAATGCTAAACCCATCCTCAGAATCACCAAGTACCACCAAAGGAAACAAGCTGCCTGTTAGCTCAGATCAGAATGATGATCCCATGACTGAATTTTAGCCAGTCAGGACTTCTTTCCCTCCACAGCTATCTAACAGCTTAAAAATAAATATGTAGTCTAACCAGCTTTTTCTAGTTGTTGTAATGAGAACTATGGTCTTGCCTATAGTAATTATATCTTACTCAAGACAAGAATTCCCCAATTGGTTATGCCAGAGAATATATTCAATATGGATGAAACTTCCTTATTCTGAAAATGGTTTTCTGAAAAGGATGTTCATTCATAAAGGAGGCCAAGTGAAGTTTAGTTTCAAGATTTTATATATATATATATATATATATATATATATATATATATGTATATTATTGATTTCAGAGAGGAAGGGAGAGGGAGAGATAGAAACATCAATGATGAGAGAGAATCATTGATCAGTTGCCTCCTGCACACCCCACATGGGTTTTGAGCCCACAAACTGGGATTGTGCCCTGACTGGGATCGAACCATGACCTCCTCATTCATAGGTCAATGCTCAACCACTGAGCAACACCAGCCAGGCTGGTTTCAAGATTTTTAAGGACAATATTACAGTTTTGCCTGGAGGCAATGTTGCATTGAGAGCTTTTGTGATCTGGCACGATGAGAAGGCCAGTTTCTTCAAGCTTATCAATAAGCACACATGGTCAGTGTACTACAGGAGCAATAAAAAATCATGAATGGCCCAGCTTCTCTTCAAGATGCCCTCCTGAATTGCTATGCCATTGAAATAGAGAAGTGTGCTCTGGAAAATAACATACCTTTCAATATATTTTGCTTATTGTCAATAATCCATTTTTTTGTGTGTGTGATCTTCATCCTAATACAAAGTGGTGTTTCTCTGTCCAAATACCACGTATTTGATCCAACCAATAAATCAAGGAGTTATAGCAGAAGAAGGTACTGTTATCGTAGGAGAGGACAGCTCCATGTATGTTGTTGCCCCTGAAGGCCTTAACATGTAGGATAGGTGTGGAGGTGGAAAAAACTGATATTGATAATCCTGACCCTATGTAAGCCTAGGCTTTTGTATGTGTTTGTGTCTTTGTTTTTAACAAAAAAAGTTTAAAAAGTAAATAAATAATATAATTTTAAAAAGAGAAAAAATCTTGCAGGATACAGATTTAAAGAAAGAAAACATTTTTGTATAGCTGTACCGTGTGTTTGCATTTTAAGTGGTGTTATTACATGAGCCAAAAAGTTAAAAATAATTAAAAAGTTTATAAAGTAAAAAATTTATAGTAAGATAAGGTTAATTTATTATTGAACAAGAAAAATTTATTTTTTTATAAATGTAGTATAGCCTGAGTGTACAGTGTTTTCAAAGTCTACAGTAGTGTACAGGGATGTCCTCAACCTTCCCATTCACTCACTGACTCACTCAGAGCAACTTCCAGTCCTGCAGGCTCCATTCATGCCCTGTACAGGTACCATGTTTTTAATCTTCTGTATAGTATTTTTACTGCACCTTTTCTATCTTATATACACAAATACCATTGGGTTACAATTACGTACAGTATGCATGCAGTAGCATGATGCAGGTTTGCAGCCTGGGAGCAATAGGTTATACCGTATAATCTAGGTGTGTATAGGCTATAATATCTAGGTTTGTGGAAGTGCACTATATGATGTATGCACAACACCATCTGACAACATATTTCTCATAATGTATTCCTATTGACAAGCGATGCATAACTCTACCACCAAGTAGGTGATTGTACACACAAAGCATTGCACATGGCAGAGAGAGTCCCAGCTCCAATCTTTCCATAAGGCAGTCTTATTAGAACAGTGCTTTCAAAATTAAAATGAATGAGAGGTGAATTATTAAAATATTGATAGTTAAAGCAAAATTCCCAGTTAATTACTGCTTTAAGTGAAACATACTTAGCATTTTGAATTGATAATTGATAGACTTTTATTTTGAAAATGTTTGATTGATAGAAAATCTCATCAACCCTTGGAGCCTGCATCCAAGATCAAAGGATTGGCCTTCAAGTTTTGCTGTGCTTCTTTTCATTATTTCTTGTGTACCACACTGCCTAAACCTGCACAATGTCCCTTCATTTTCTGCATACCACCTCAATAATCTACTTATCATCCATGCACCAATGCATTCAGGCATATTACTTTGTCACTGAAAATTTTTTTAATGCTAATTTATTTATGTCAGAATAACTTGTAAATTAATGTCAAACTTTGTCACTGGGCCAAGATATATAATGAGAAATGAAATATTATGAGTTTATGATAATCTCCTAAGTATGCTGAGTGTATTAAATTAATTATAAATTAGCTGAACAGTTTGGTCTTAATTTGGCAAGAAGAATCTTATATGCTCTTTCAATATAAATAAAATATGTACAAAAATAATGGCTTTCTGATGGTTTATTGATTCTATTTTTGAAATAACGTCTAATCCAAGAGAAACAACACAATAAAATACTTAAATTGGGTAAAGATAAGGGGATAACCTTTTTAAGGCAGGTAATAATTAAGTCCATTAAAATGACCACATGTGAAAGTACAGCATCACACATAGAATGTGAGATTTCATTCCTCCCGTATTATTCTCAGACCTTACAGTGGCTGGAAGAGCCCACACTCCCTCTGTTCAGTGAATTCCCAAATGAAAGATTTAATCCCAAAGTTCTACATTTATGTCTCCTGGCAATTCCATGATTTTAGAAAAGGCAGTTGTGAAAAGTCTTGGAGAATTGGAAATATCAAAGCAATACTGTTGAAGGAACTGCCCCCTCCCCACCCCGGTATATCATTTAACAGAGCATACAAATGATTTAGCAGTAACACCACCAGCTTCTCAAGATCACAATTTCCTTTCTCATATCTGAAAATAGATCGTAGTTTTGCTAACGGTTCACACTATTTTTCAAAATAGGCCAGCATGGCCTTTAATATCCAGTGTTTTAGGAGGTATTACCACAAATATTGTTCTTACATACATTTAGGTAAAGTGGGTGTCATTTGAGGGGCACAGAGGAAATTCCCCAAAACAACATATTCACTTATACTTAGATTTTCCCCACTGGTCCTACAAAGGTGTTTAAAAACTTTATTGTACTATTTAATTGTAAAGTAAATCTGGAAAAATTCAAGTTTAAAGAGAGATGGAGAGGAGGAAACAGAGACAGAGAATGGGAGGCAGGGAGGGAGGGAGAGAAAAAGAAAGAGAAAGAGAGAATCTCCAAAGAAAAGAATGAAAGTGAGGGGTACAGAGAGCTAGAGAAGACAGAGGGAAGAAAAGAGAAAGGCAAAGAATGAGAGACTCAGAGGCCAAGAGAATAAGAGAAACAGGGAGAGAGGGAGAACAAGAAAGTGCAAGAGTTCACTAGGGAAAGAAAGGAGATAAAGGAAGGAAATTTTATATGTATTTGTAAAACTCATATAAAAGATGAAACCCAGGTCTTAAACAAATTAAAAAGTAATTAATACACTTATTCTATTTCCTAGATTTAGAAGACAGGCTCTCTCATCTTCACCTTCTTCAACGTAGTTTATTTGCTTTATTTTATTTTTTTTTTTATAGATTGACCTCCCTCCATTCACAAATGGGCATCAAGAAATGCTGTCTTTTATACATGATTTTTTTATATATATATTTTATTGATTTTTTACAGAGAGGAAGGGAGAGGAATAGAGAGTTAGAAACATCGATGATAGAGAAACATCGATCAGCTGCCTCCTGCATACCTCCCACTGGGGATGTGCCCGCAACCCAGGTACATGCCCTTGACCGGAATCGAACCCGGGACCCCTCAGTCCCCAGGCCGACGCTCTATCCACTGAGCCAAACCGGTTTCGGCTTTTATACATGATTTTACTTGGATCTTTTTCTCAACTTTACTCCCCAGAGCTAATTCATTTTCTCTCTGATTCTCAAATTCAAATTCTCTGAAGAGTGCATTTGATTGGCCACACCTTAGGTGTTCATCCCTGACTCAATCAAGCAAGTTTGGAGGAAGGATCTTGATATGGTAAGTAATTAATAGGGCTGGTTTTCTTAACAGTAGGATGTGAACCAAGCAGGCACCTCATAATTCATCTTTAGTTCAAATCATTAAGAAATATTATTAAAATGTGAATGTTGCCTAGAAAACCAGACGCACGCGCGCACACACACACACACACACACACACAATTATTCAAATGACTGTTAAATTTGTAGCCAACCTGTAGTCCATTCAAATAATCAGTGACATAATAGTGATGATCCAGAGCTGATTACTGTACTAGAATTCATGCAGGTTTATTGGGTGGTCAGGCAACAGGCTGGATTTACATGGTGAGAGGAGGTAGAAAAGAGAACTGAGTTGCCTGGAGAAGACAGCAGAAATGGAGGATGCCGAATTGGGAAACGTATGTTGGATCATATAGATAAAGCTTCCTAACTTTTCCAGGAGTGATTTCCCATTCAAATAAGTATTTACTACAAGCCCCTGCAGTAGTACAGAGGGGGGAAGACAAGGATTGTAGAACAGTCAGGTTACCTGATCCAGCTCAACTTCGACCTCTTTTAAGCCACCTCTGGGCCTATGCTGACCCTTTATGGACATTTCTTTGCCACCACCTTCCTGCACATTGAAAAGCACTGGAACTTCAACTCTGTTTATGATTCTGACATGAAATTGAGCCCCTACATTAATATGATTAACATGCAGCAACCACGCTCTGAAGTCAGGCCAAACACATGGTCTGTAGACATGATAATCTTCAATATAGATCACAAATGAGTGTTTTGATTTTCAAGTGAGAACATTAACTCCAGGATTACCACCCAGAGAGCTACCTTCACATTGCCAGGGCATAATTAATTTTGAATTATGCAAGTACAGCTCTTTTCAGTCATGTCTGAAATTCCATTCAACCGGGTATGAAAGCAACTCTAACACACAGTCATAGTATGAAGGGTGCAAATTAAATCCACACAAAGAGGGTTTCAGGCCAGATTTCTGGAAGGATATTTGAGCATAGCTCATGTCACTGTTGGGCAAACATATAGAAGGGAAAGCACTAATATCCTGACCGAGTTACAGCATGAATCTAGCCTCAGGTCTAAAGTTGAAGTTATCCATTAGTAATATTTCAGTCTTATTCAAACAGGGCATGATTCTTGGAGCAATTCAGAAGAACTTGGTGCACGGTGAGCACTACCAGCCCACAGATGTGAGGTAATATCAATCTCTTGCGGGAGGAAGGAACAGAGGCAATTTACCAAATGGTACCCTACTGACCTGAAAGAACAAATTTAGCTCATTAGAGAGGTTTCATTTTGAGGGGATTTTATTTACCAGATCTTATTGTAAGACTTACAGTGAATGCTGATTTGATTAAAAGTATATTGGAATATTTTTCTACCCTCTGGTCCTTTTATGAAATAGGAAGGTTTATATTTAGTGGCAGATTATAAGGTGCCAAGTAAATATTCTAAAACTGGAAATCAGAGGTATGCTAAAGCAGAAAGCTATGTTTCCATGTTCACTGAGTCAGAATGATACCTATTATGGAATTATGAAAATGCAGATGGTTTATAAACTCTGATTCACAAAGGAAATTCTTTCCTCCTTGAGGTATTCAGCATATGTTATTTCGAATTCTGAGTTTCTCTGTATTGTATATCCTATTGAAAAAAAATTGCAATTAAATGTGATATATTGAGGCTTCCCAGCCTGCAGTTCAGGATCAAGTTACTAAAAATTTCTTTTCGACTGCTTCTTTCACTAAAAGAAAAGAGAGAGATCTTGGATAAGGAGATAAAGTGAAGCATTCGCATTCCAGGATATGTAGAAAGAGAGGTAGTGCATCACCTTGTAGTGCATTGTGTCACTATTATTTCTGTTTAGAAGAATAATTTTTAGGATAATGTTGAGACTGCCCAACATTTCCACCATCATAAAAAACAAATTACTTGTCAAGCCCACAAAGTAGAGACCTCAATTGACTTGGAGAAGGAAGAGGGAGAAATAATTATGGAAACACAATTCCAAACGCTTTGAGAACTGCGTATCATGTTTTGCCCTGTGGGTCTCTGAAGGACTCAACTGACAACATGCTGTTGCTAGCCCCTGTGATACTCCCACGGCGTCGTTTAGAGCTCTCTCATCATTAAATCGCAGACATTTTGTGGAATTGATAAATATAGTCTTCAACATTAACTAAATAATCCTCCCAATAGTCTGGTAAAACAGATGGAGAAAATAAAACAGAGAAGTTGTTAAGGGGCTTAACTCGGCCCATAGAGACAAACTTGTGACTTAGTTAGTATTGGACCTCCCTAGTTTAAGTTTATGACACCTTCTCTTCCATTTTTTCCTTATAAATAGCAACCACAGATCCAAACCACAGCTACCCCAACCCCCTCTCCCTCCTGCTTGTCTTTAATTCTTTACATTTAATCAAGAACAGGACACAGTGCTGCTGCAAAGGGAAGTATAACTGTTTCCTCTATACACTTCCTTGAGCATTAGAATGGCTTTTAATAAGACATTTTTCCAAATGGATACATTTTTTGGTTTATATTTTGAGAGACCAAATTAGTTTAAAGCATATTGTTTTGATCAATCTCTAAGTTACTTTTATTTCTTGCTCCTTGATGCAATCAACTCCTCTTTAATTAAGTGGAATGCACTCATTATTGCATTTCTTCTTGGTGACAAGCACTTTGTTAGCCACTATAGGGGCATAAATGAGTATAATATGGGGGCCATCGAAAAGGAAGCTGGAATGGGACAGGAAAACGATGGCTAACCAGATCATAATGATCATAGTAATGTTGATAATTCTTGGCAGTTTATTTTGTCCCAGACCCTGTGTTGAACATGCTTCACTTCATTTGATCCTTTGATGTAAGAGCTACTTCTATTCTCATTTTTTACAGACCATGAAACTGAAGCTTGCCAGGTTAATGCCTTTTCACATTGAACCCATGTAAATAACTAATACTCCATTCACCCATTCAAGGCTCATCAAACAATCTTTTAATACCTCAATTTTTCATATAACTTTTCCACATAGAGATTGTCTGGCACTTTCAGTTCTCAATATAATTAATACTTTTCATTCTAGTTTATATTTTTATGATTTTTCTTGGCTTGAATTCTATCCCCAAGTATAATCAATTCTGGGTTAGTAAAAAATAGCATTTCAGAACCTTCAAAGTTGAGAACTATTTTGTCAATTATTTTTAGGTCATGATACCATGTCAGTTTTTGTGGTTAGTGGTTTTTCTCTCAAATACCAGCTAATCCTTGGAAACTTTCCTGACTTTCAGATGGATGTGAATGCTACTTTTCTATTGCCCTACACTGCTATATTTATTTTTATACCTTATTCATACAATATCCTTCATTTTCAAATGATAAATATCTTAAGACAGAAACTAAATCTTGCTAAATTTGAATTATTCAGAGTCCAAGTTCAGCATCTGGTATATAGTAAGTCTCAATGTTTGTTGAATTGAATTTTACTTTCCTTAGAAGAGCTCTTTATCTCTGAAGTCTTTAACCTTTCCTTGCATTACTTATGCAATATTTCTAAGTCTTTACCTGTCCTTTATTTTTTACCACTTGTTTCAGAGGAGTAGAGGTCTCTCCTCCTTTTCAAATGTGGATCCACCATTTTTACACTGTGATCTTCATTGATATATTTTTCTCTTTGACCAGTAGACACTCATTATCTATTCTTCCCTCTCAACAGCTCTCATGGCCATCTCTTCCTATGCATATGATTTTAAGATTTATTTTAATCTTCACCTGAGTACATGCTTTTTATCAATTTTAGGGAGCAGGAGAGAGAGAGAGAGAGAGAGAGAGAGAGAGAGGTGAGAAACATTTATCAGCTGCCTCCCTACACTTCCTAACAAGGTACTGAACCCGAAACCTGGGTTTGTGCCCTGACAGGGAACACATAAACCTGAAACCTTTAGGTGTATGGGATGAAGCTCCAACCAACTGGGCCACACCAACCAAGGTTATAAGTTTTATTTTGATTCCTCAAATTTTCTCCCAAAGGGAACAATATGGAGAGGGAAAGGAAAAAAAAGTAACTTCATAGTGGCGAAACACTACCTAAACGAGATGATTGAGGTCAATATCAACAATGGTAAATCATATTGATAGTATGTGCATTTGATAGAATGTGATGAAAATGGCACTTCATCTCTGTGGTCTTCCTCCCAAGAGTGTATATCCCCACTCGAACTACGAGGAAAACACCAGATAAATTCCAATAGGGAGCATTTGAGAAAATACCTGACCTGAACTGTCAAAACTGCGAGAGGGCGCAGGCCAGGCTGAGGGACCCCCGAGTGCACGAATGTCGTGCCCCGGGCCTCTAGTACTATATAATTAATATTACTTGTTTAGTTAATAATAGTAGAAATTGGTTGTGGGGTCAAAGGGATCTAAAATTATTCAAAAAAGTCTCCTTTAAAACAATTCTACATTTACTCCTTTGTAACAGTTCTGTTAAATAAAAATATAATGTAAATCATTTGCACAATTTTAAGTTTTCTAGAAATCATAATTTAAAAAGTAAAAAGAAATAGGTGAGCCCTGGCCAGTAGCTCAGTTGGGTTGGAATGTCATCCTGTGCACCAAAAGGTGGCCAGTTTGATTCCTGGGCAGGAGACATACCTAGTTTGTGGGTTCAATCCCAGGTCAAGGTTAGTATGAGAGGCAGCCAATGAATCTTTCTCTTTAACATTGATGTTTCTCTCTCTAAAAAACAACAACAATAATAAAACCATGTCCTCATGTGAAGATTAAAAACAAACAAAAGAAGAAATGGGTGAAATTAATACTTTTTATTTTATGTAGCCCAATATATCCAAACTATTATCATTTTAACAAGTAATTGTATAAAATTATTAATAATGTATTACAATCTACTTTTGGTAGTGTGTTTATGTATAATACTAGAAATGACACAGGTGCTTGACAGAACTATAAGAATAACACTGTGGACAACGCTACAAAGTGAAATCTCATCCTACCAAAACAAAGTTGTGTTTAACAGGAAAAAATATTTTACATTGCTTCAGCTTTTAAATAAAAATTAATTAGATTAGATTAAATTCAAAATTTAGTTTCTCAGGCATCCTGGCTACATTTCAAGTGCTCAGCAGCTACCATGGCGAGTGGCTACTACATTGAACCACATACCTCTACATGCTTTACTTGTTGCTTGTTTCCATTATCTACTGTATAACAAACTACTCTAAAAATTGCCTTTAAATAACAACAATTTATTATATCTCAGAATACTTTGAGCTGCCCTTGTAGTCGTTTTCTGGTTTCCTTTTATGTCTCTCATCCTGACTGTGGTAGAGAGTCACTGGATCTGGAACATCCAAACGGCCTTATTATAAGTTGACTCCTTGGCTATGAGGGCTGGAAGGCTGGGCTGAGCTGGGATGCTGGGTTGACCAGGCCTCTCTTCTTCCCTGTAGTCTCAGGGCATCTCCTCTATACATGTCCTCTCCATGTGTTGTTTCCCCAGCAGGGTAGCCAGATTTGATGTGTGGTGGTTCAGGACTCCCAAAAGCTCAAAATTGGCAACTTCCAGGCTATCTTAGGATTCGATCTGAGACTTGCATATTGTCACTTCTGTGCTGATGAATATTGCTGTTGTTTAAAGCGAGTCAGAGCCAGGTCAGATCAAGGTGGACTAGGACGTACACAAGGGCATAAATCCCAGGAGGCACAGAGAACAGTGTTCTGGAGTGTTGGCTAAGTTTTCGACAAGTGTTTAATTCCCAAAGATTGTCACTGTTAACTCTCATCATTGTGTGCTGTTATTTCAAAGTAACAGAGAAACAGAGAGGTAAGACACATGCTCGAGCAAGGGTGCCTCAGGAAGTGGGGAACCTGAGCCTCAAACCCAGACAGCTGCCCCGGTTCCTGAGCTCTGCCCTTTGTGGTAATTGTTTAAATGTTAAATCCGTTGATGTAAACAACTTTCAAGGAAGAGAGAGACAGAGAGACGGGTCTACTGAGCAATATTTTAAATCCCTGATGTTATGCTTATTATGCTTAAAGCTGTCATTAATCGAAACTTCTTACAGTCAGCATTACTTACACTTGCTGGGAAAAGATCTCTTTTTCTCCCTCTTTCAGTATTGTTCCATCTGGCTCTTGCTCTTACTCCCTCTTTCTTTCTATGGGTAAGTTGTGATGGCTGTGTGGAAATTTCTGCCAGCTTTACACAACCTTTTCACTTCGAAGTCACCGTAAAACACATTTTTATCTAATCACCCACTATTCAGGGCTCTTTCTGCCGACCTTAAACTCTTCTTCTGCGTAATCACTGAAGATTCATCAGCGCCATTAGTAGTTCCGTGTAATAGGATATGTTTGCGTTCCATATTTTTTCTAGGCGAAGAAATCAACTCTGACAAAGTAATGACCGCAACATAATTGTCGTTAACAAAAAGGTTACAGTGTTCTCACCGGAATCATAGAGCTGGGAGTCATTCTTCTTTGTGACTCCACATCTTCCTTTGCTCTGAGCTCTTTAAACAAAATAAATAATCATGCCTTATTAAGCACCTGCTCAATGAAGTCGGAAAATCAGACGATGGCGACATTAAATCCTGACCTTTGACTTCTTCTGTCAGATGTCAGAATGATTATTTCTACTGGATCTTGGTTTGACATTAGGGAGCAATTGGCTAATCCTCAGATTCTCCAAACTTGCTCTCTGGTCTCTTGTTCTGTGTCTTAGATTTATTATGATTTATTCACCATGTGAGGTAACAGGATCTCCTTTCATCTTAAAGGGACAACGTCTATATGATTTTGAGTCCTAGTTCTCAAGGGAACTTGGGGAAAAAATGGAAAACTTAGAAGTAGGCTGTTACCTCTTTTCCCTTTTGTCTTCTTTTTCTAATATAAAATTTGGACAAGTGGATAAGTGAAGAGAGAAGTGAAAGGCAAAGACACTGGACCTAATTAGTTGGAACTTCTCCTGTGATGGGAAAATAGTAGAATAACTTCACACCCAGTAGAAGAGCTATGGATTTGAATAGCTTTTCCCAACAGTCAGCCTAACATTTGGTTTGAAATGTAATCACTGGACCTTTAGTATTTAAAGCATAGTTGGAGTTGGCATTGCCTTTATATTACAAATAGGATGAAGTCCAGAATTGTGAACAATATCAGCCCAGATTATACAAAGAATGAAGTTTGAGAAAAAGTATTTTAGTAGACTAGATGGGAGAAAGAAATCTTTTTTAACATTTTCTATTTCAGTATGAAATAGAAAATGTTAAAAAGAGTGAAACATATTAATCAAACATCTATTATGTGTCAAGTATTGTGCTGGGCATGTCATAAATACGTAGACAGGAAAACTGAACAATAGAAGTAGCAGCCCAAGAAATTTGCCAGAACATAGGTAGTAAAATAGAAAAAGGAGAACAGCACAAAAATAATAAATTAATGTAGCATTTACTAAAAAGGTCCAGATCAGAATATAACATCTATTTCATAAAATCCAAAAACAGAGACCACAGAGCTCTATATCCAGTTATGAAAATTTAAGTGGAAACAGACAGCTTTTTCCTACTCGCCTGCAATTCACTAAGCTTTGTTAATTTACTAAGCTCCCCAATTTTACTATTACAATCCACTCCTTACAATTCACTCATTCCTTCTTTGCTGAAGTTATCCACAGTGCTTCTCTTGTTTGTTTCTTGAGTGGATACTGGTTCACCATCACAATTTTAGAAATTTTGTGTTGTTGTCCATCCATGTGTCTTAATTTTGTTTTAGGAAATATGAGTTCTTTAAAGATTTGAGATAAAAGCTGCTAAATAAAGAGTCCAGGTTTAGTTCAAAATAAAATTGATTGAGGGGAGGAAGGAAAACATAGAGGATAAGAATATTAAGATGGCTGTAATGCAGAGAGCGGGGCTTATACCAGGGCATAGAATGAGAAATTAGCTAAAAGTTTCAGAGTTCTATATTCTTTTGACTCTATTTGAAAAGAAAAAAAATAGAAATAGAGGATAAGAATATTAAGATGGCTTTAATGCGGAGAGCAGGGCTTATACCAGGGCATAAAATGAGAAATTAGCTAAAAAATGGGGTTTTAGAAGGAGAACAAAAGGAAGTGTAATAGTGATGGTCAAAGAGGTAATGAAATCAGTATTGTCTTTTTGTGTTGTCTGATTTGGTTTTGTTTTATTTTTTCCCTCCCCACCCACAAAGATTTAAGTCTGAATCTCAAATAAAAAATGTTTTAATTGTATTCAGAGATTATAGGAGAAGTTGAAAAAAATAATTTAAAGTAAAAATTGAGAGTAGATGTCTATCCAGGTAGCCTAGGTGTTTGGAGCATCATCCCATACACATAAAGGTTGTAGATTCAATTCCTAGTTAGGGCATACACCTAGGTTGTGGGTTTGCTTCCCAGTCAGAACACACATGGAAAATAAACTGATCCATGTTTCTCTCTCACATCAATGTTTCTCTCTCTCTCTCTCTCTCTCTCTCTCTCTCTCTCTCTCTCTCTCTTCTTTCTTTTCTCTAAAAATCAGTAAACATAAAACATATCCTCAGGTGAGGTTTGAAAAGAATTGAGAGTAGAATGGTTAAATTTCCAGGGAAAAAAGAAGATGTGAAAATATTGAGCCTCATGCAAGGAATAAAGAAGAAAGAAATTTTTAAAAAGCTATTAAAAGTGTTTAAACCTGGGTGAATTTTTGCAATGGCCCCAGCAGAAGTACTGATTGCTTTAAACTTGACAAGGCTGAGTGGTAAGAAATTTACCAGAAATACTCAATATACAAATAGAATTGATCTAAGCTACAATTGTGAGACACACATCCCCCACACATTGACCTTCCCTTTGTCTTACCCAAGACACACAACACACATTTACTTATATACATGCACTCACAGTGAGCATGTTATTATTACCATTATTATTATATCTCAAGCTAATAATGAAGACATTTGGAACTAGGTGATACTATTAATTAAGATGCCAGGGATTCCAAAGAAGAGTTGTATGGTAATAAGAGAAGGAGTAAAATTAGGAAGACATTTCAAAAGATATTGTAACACAGAGAAATATGGGATGCATGCAGGGCTCCTGTCTGTTTTGTTCAGCTGCTCTCCAGAAGTAAACACTCCATGGGAACTTAATAAATACTGGTTGACTACATAGTGAATTGTTCAAGGTCAGTGCTTCCACACCTTTTTCATGTCACAGCGGGCTTAGGAAATATATAGTAAATAAGGGTAAACAGATGTGGTTTCTTGCAGCTGGAGAGGATTGACTCCAAGAGTTCCAGCCCGCCCCAGGTCTTACAAAGGATGCGCAGTGGGGTTTCTGAGTGGCTGTATTTGCCGTAGCCCATAGCGGGGGAAGCACCAGTGTAGTCTATGAAAACATCACTTGGATTATACTTTTTTTAGGTCTGACATTAGCCTATTTTGACTTTTAAGTCTTCTGGACAGATAGTGCTGTGGGTGGGTGGGGTAAAAATGCTCACTCTACATGGATTTCCACTTGGCAAGACCTACACCATGGCACTAGATATGATGGGCTAGATTCAACCCCTGTTCACCCCTCCACGGGGTATTCTTATATAATATATTCAATATACATTCTACTGTGTTTTTTTCTTTCACTCAATTAATTTTATGCAACCTCCAATCTAGTAGTAACTGACTACCTTATACTTTTAAATTTATCAATTTTGCTTCTTGTCTTCATGAAATCTTCCCTTGGCTCAAATTTCTCTTCACTTAATTGTTTTCTCAAGTTTCAGAATTCTATATTCTTTTGACTCTATTTGAAAAGAAAAAAAATAGAAATCTAAAATCGTATCTTCCTCATTATCTTTTGTGTTGTTGATTTTATTTTGCTTTTATTGAATTCATGTAGTCTCACATCTTCCTATGATTTGACATCAGAAAGAGTCCAGTAGGTTTATTTGCCTTGTTACTGACATTCGGGTTATCTGGAGAAGTTTTGGAGAGGAGCTTATTATAGTATTTGGGGCTTGGACTATGTGATTCCAGGAAGAGATGGAGGAAGTGGATGCCTACTTTGGATTCAGTGCTATCAGGAAGCAGAGTAAGCTCAGTGACTAATTTCTTAGTCGTTTTTATCTAGAAGGTGAGAGGATTAAAGCCAAGCTAAAGTTGTCATTGATAAAGAAGTAGTTCTGCCTCATGTGAATCAGCAGAGAGGCTGTTATTTTTGTGGAGTATCCTCATCTCTGTCTTGTTTCAGGCAGGGAGTGACTTTGTCTGTCTTGTCCACCACAGTCACCAGGTGTCTAGGTCTGGGTATTATTTATATTCTTCAAGCATTGTTTATGTTCAGTTGGGAACATTAGGCCTAGCTACCAGGCCTCCAGCTTTGTTAAAACGAAATCTTTTTATTCATGTGTTTATTGTTCTCTATTTGCTTACACTCTCCCTAGAGATCTTTTTACTAGAGTGTATTGATTTATAACCAAGCAGAAGATGGGATAGATTCTGTCAAGTAGTGGTGTGGTTCCCTTCCTGAAATCTTTGAATCTAAAAAAAAAAAAAACAAAGAAAAACACACCAAAAAACAAACAAAAACAAACAAACAAACAAAAAATGGGGAGAAAGAGGAGGAAAATAGAGCTACTGTGAATATACTTTGCAAATATCTCAGCCACCATCATCAGAAAAGTCACAGCATGAAATTTTGCTCCTATGAAGCCATCCTGTGGCATAAATGAGACTCACGGGTGTCTGCATTCTCCCTCATGTGGCCACACAATTCAAAGGATAGTTTCTCAAATATAGTATCTCATTTTTGGATAGATGATTCCACCTACTTTAACTTCCCCTTTGTGGTTTCCATTTTGTGTAAAGGATATTGCTAAGCTTTGTCAGAATTATTTCCAAAGTGCAATAATATATGAAAAATCCCAAGTGTTTTTTTCCACGCTATTCCTTAAACTTATCCCATCTGTCTAGGTATAATAAAGACTCAAGTTTCTGGGAGGTCTTCTATTACTTTTACTTCTTTACTTTTCTTCTTTTATGTAGCTTTTTTAAAATTTTTATATCCTGTTAGTAATTTTGACGGGAACTGGCAGGGAAAGAAGCACAATTGGCTTGGGAGGTAATCATTTCACTCTCTTATCTGGAGAAATGTATGTGATTTATAAAAACTGAACAACAACAAAAATATCTTTTCCATAAACAGCACTTAAATTTATATATGCAAATGATTGTAATCTCTGCAAAATGTCATCAACCCAAAATTTCAGATAAAACTTTTCCTCCCAAATGAGAGAGAAACAGACTATGTAGTAGATAGACTAAGAGGTGTTCTCAGTACACTTAGGTAAGGAAAGATCTGGTGTCCTGCAGCATAGCCCGGCATTTCAAACATAGATATGTCTGAGAGATGACCACTCAGCCAGCTTACAAACTTGCTGACTTGTTTTTAGGAAGGATTTAGTCACCAGAAATTAAGCCAATGTTGTATTTCCAACTGGCTTCATCCTCTGACCCAGAAAATCCTCATCAGTGACTCTTGACCCCAATGATGGTGGAGTAAAGGAATGAAAGCTTTTTGATGTTGTGCTCAGAAAAATACAGCTTAGAAGTAAAATAGGAAGTCTGCACTTTCTGCATCCATCAGTGTCTGATAAAAGCAAAATAGCGTCATTTCTGCCATTGCTCACTGATTTAGATGAGATCAATAGAGATTAATTTCTTTATAACTGGTATGTTTTTTAATTGCTCTCAGAGATACTATCATGAACTTTCAAAAATGAGAAAGAATTTGGGAGTCCTTTAGTTCTATGACTAAAACTAATACAAAAAATTTGATCTGAGTTCAATTAATCTTATTAAACACACTGTCCCTTCCCAAAGGTGAGCTACATTCTTAATTTATTTACTATTTCATTTATAAATAAGCACTGTGAATTTTCAAGACAGGATATAAAAAACAGTATTTCCCAAACATATGTGATCAATCAAACTCTTTTCAATGCCGTATCTGTTAAAATTTTCTAGAAGAATATTTCAAAAACCACAGTTTGGGAACATAGCTATTCCAATGTTTTCATTTTCATGAAAGAAACCTGGCAGACATAATCTAAGTGATATATCCATAATCTGTTAGTGTCAATTTCCAGTACCCAAGACTCTGATTTCCAGGCTTTTCCTCTATATTGAACACTTCAACTATATATGCATATCTCCACTGGATGATTACTGTTAAACACACTTATCTGTATAAAATTGTATTATCTCTTTATTATTTTAGGACACACTAAAAAGCTGTTTCATTGTCTAATGAATTTATAATCAAGTAAATAATCCTAATCTGCCCAAGCTGCTTTGTTTTGTTCTTTTTCTATTTGTCCATCTTGCCAAATACATATAGCTACTTTTAGGATAAATCAAATGATACAAGACTAATAGGAATCAACATAAAATAGATATTTGATTATAGCCAACAAAATATAGTCAATCAGCTGAAGGTGGCCTACCATGGCCTCCCCTTCATTGCCACAACTACAAATTTAATCTGAATCTCATGTTTATGTATCTATTGCATACTTAGAATAAAGCAGTGATTGAAACCTCTTTTATAAATAAGCAGTCTTGCTATTAGTCAAGTTTCACATTTTACTAATATACAAAATATATTAGTTTCTTGGAGGAGAGTATCAGTGGTAAAGCTATTTTGGGAGCACTTAGCTCAGTAAACAAAACGAGGGCGGGATTGTAACTGTTAAAGATTAAGTCAGGAGTAAAAATAATAGTCATTTCATGTAAAGGCCTTTTGGAACTTTCCACAGGAGGGCTTTTAAACTATGTGGTAAACTAAATAGTAAGTGTAGTTTTATCAAACTGGAGATAACTTAGAAAGTAAATATACCTAAAAATCTAATTATGGCCATTAGTAAGAACTGTTATTTTTAAATATATTTTATTTTATTTTATTGATTTTAGAGAGAGAAGAAGGAAAAGGGAGAAAGAGATAAAATCATAGATCAGCTGCCTCCTGCATGCCTGCCCTACTGGGGATCAACCCAGGTATGTTCCCTGATGGAGAATTGAACCTGTGACCTCTTGGTGCATGGGACTACATTCAATCCACTGAGCCACACAGCTGGCAAAAACTGTTATTTTTAAACCAAGATAATATTTGAATTAATTTAATCATCTTATACAACAATTACATTGTTATCATGCTTTCACAAGGAATATTTTCATGACTGCTTATTTTTTAAAATAATTTTTATTCTAGTGAAACAACCATTCTAGAAAAAAGTTATCAAATTCTAATAGAGGGTTAGCTGTAGATGAAAGAAACGTATCTATTTTTCTTGTGATTCAGATGCATGAGTGTCTGGATCCTTAAGAAACGTTATAACATGCGGTATAAGAAATAGAACTTGCTTCTTCCACCTTTACCCAAATATGTTCCTCCTCTATACAGTGTGAAGATCTTTCTTCTTCCTTTAAGTTTCTTACCTGGCCCACCTAAGTGCAACTTAAAAATGGCTCTAGCCTTAACATATACCCTTTCTCTGGAATCAGACTTTGGTTATTCAGCCCTATAAAGAATCCAACAGTGGCATATCACTATACACCTACCTGCTGTTGCCCTGAACACTAACAACAACAAATGCTAGTGAGAGTGTGGAGCAACAGGAACTCTCATCCATTGCTGCTGGGAATGGGAATGGGAAATGGCATAGTCACTTTGGAAGATAATTTTTCAGTTTTTTACAAAACTGAATATACTTTTACCATATGATACAGTAATTGAACAAATTGGCATGTAACAAAAGGAGTTGAAGAATTATGATCCCACAAAAAACCTGCACACAGTTCATATCAGCTGTATTCATAATTGCCAGAAATTGGGAACAACCAAGATGTTTTCTAGTAGGTGAATGGATACACAAGCTATGATACATGCAGACAATAGGATAATATTTAGCAATAAAAATAAATTACCTATAAAACCATGAAAAGACATGGGAAAATCTTAAGTGTATATTACTATGTGAAATAAGCCCAAGAAGGCTACATATTGTATGATTCCAACTATATGACTTTATGGAAAAAGCAAAAAACTATGGGCACAATAAAAGATCAGTGGTTGCCAGGTTTAGGGGATAATGGAGAGGAGAGTAAAATAAGTAGAGCACAGGGGGATATTTTAGGCCAACATATTTATAATATCATGATGGATATAAGTTATTATACATTTGTCCAAACACATAGAATGTACAACCCCCAACTGTGAACCGTATGGTAAACTATGGACTTTGAGTGATGATGATGTGTCAATATAGGCTCATCCTTGGTGAAAAATGCACCATTCTATGAGTGATATTGATATGCATGTGTGGGGGCAGGACGTATATGTGAAATCTCTACGTCACCCTTTACATTTTATTATAAACCTGAAACTGATCTTAAAAATTCTTCAGGTAAAAAAAAGAGTCTGGCCCTAACTGGTTTGGCTCAGTGGATAGAGCGTCAGCCTGCAGACTGAAAGGTCCCAGGTTTGATTCCCGTCAAGGGCATGTACCTTGGTTGCGGGCACAACCCCAGTAGGGGGTGTGCAGGAGGCAGCTGATTGATGTTTCTCTCTCATCAATGTTTCTAACTCTCTATCCCTCTCCCTTCCTCTCTGTAAAAAATCAATAAAATATATATATTTTTAAAAAGAGTCTGTATAAGAAGTACCTATTGTGAATTTCCAGCCTTCTATACGTATTTATAAAAACAATTTGAAGTGCAAATTATTTTGGGATGTTTCACACAAATCCTTCAGGAAAAGAGCAACATCAAATTCATCTTTGTGTCAAGAACAAAACAGTGCCATTCAAGTAATTATAGTTTTAATGAACAATAGGTGAAAACTAAAAGAAATAAACTGCCTTAATTTTCAAAATACGTTATGCTTCAAGATATAGGTGTTTGTAAACAGGATGACCAACCATCTTAATTTGCCCAAAATGAAGGGGTTTTGGGGAGGTAGGGCTTTCAGTGCTAAAACCAGGACAGGCCTAGGTGGGCAGGGATGATTTGTCAACATATGTGTACATAGGAAATGGGAGACAGGGAAGGGAAGCTAGGAAAACCCTGACTCTGATTAGATCCCAAGGATCTAATGGTCTCCCATGTAACCTTTCTGTCCTTGGTCACTTTTTTTAAAGCTTTCCTTGCCCAGGGATTCTTGACTCAAACTTTTTCCTATCTCACTATTTATCTTGTTTCACTTACCCTAGACCTCCTTCCAAGGCACAGATATCAGGACAGCAGTACCCTAAGCAGCTCTGTCCTCAAATAATCCTTTTCTTCTTTCTGTTCATTGAAATGCACCTAATTTATTCTATTACTTCAGAGATTATACTCGTACTACAATAAATTATGCTGCCATATATGCTAATTTCTGCATACATATCTATTTGCTTATTATTTCTTGAACAAATATATATTAGATACTTGTGTCAACGATTGTTCAAGACCTTTCCCCCACAATAGAGAATATAAAAAGACACAGTAACAACCTTCAAGAAGATTATGTATGGACACTCTAACAAATAAATATATAGTTGATTCTAGTTTAGGAGACTGTAGTCACATTTTATAAAGTCACTGCAAACACTGAATTACAAACACCGCACCATTGCTTCTAGGGGAGACATATGGCTAAGTTCCTGCGAGTCTCTAGTCACATTTTCATCAACCAATTACCACATAACTTTGTTTTATGTTGCTGTTTAAAGACATCTTATTCAAATATACTGTTGATTCATTAACATTGTGCTCCAGGCCAACAGCATTACCACTCATGCCTGTAGAAAGCTTATCCACATGTCCACAAATGACTGCAAGTATACTGTAAGTATTGATTTTAGGGTTACAAATCAATTTCAGTGAGAAGGCAAATTATCATATACAATCCTCAAATAATAAAGATCAACTATAATTCAATAAATAGAGATATATGGGGAGAAGAGAGCCCTCAAGGCTGATGGCCAGATACAGAGCATCAAGGTAGCACTGTTTAATCTGAGGCCCTAAAGATGTATGTTTGCTCAGTAGACACAGAAAAGGAGAAGTCTAGATGGAGGGTACCAAGTATTTGGGCACACAGAAGGGAAACTGCATTTATTGTTCAAACATAAAGAAAGGGTAAGGGACTATGGGAATATGAGGTTGAAGGGTGGGAAGAAACATACTTAGAAGGCTTTACTGAGACATGAAAGGTTTGGAGATTGTGAATGATAGAGAAATATTGGAGATTTTTAGGAAAAGCAGTGGAGTTATCAGATTTCCCCTTCAGAGAAATTTCACTGGCACTTCTATGAAGGATGGATTGAAGAGGCATGAGGCAAGAGTCAGGGAACCCAGAGAGGAAGTGATAACAATTTGGCAGTCACTCAGCAGAAAAATGGAGGTGCCTATATTATGGCAAACATAATTGATAGAATGAGAAGGTGGACATGAAAAGTGTTTAGGTTCTCTTTTGAGTTAATAAACAAGAGTTAATTAAAACAGATTAATGATAGCTGATGTCATTATCAAAATAGGGAGAGGAAAATTTTTGGATATTGCCATCTACTGAAATAAACAATATGAGGTCATCTGTTAAGATTTGGTTATTTTACTTTCAGATGACTAGTAAATCCAGAAAGTGATAGCTAATAGAGAGTTTATCATAAGATTCTGGAGTTTAGAAGACTGTCAATACAAGATGCTTATTTAGGACTCTTTAGAATAGAAATGGAAGGCAGAGCTGAAGGCATGAAATAAATTGTCTATGTCAAAATTAGGTATAGCTAATGCTTACAATGCATATATTATGATATTGTTATCATCCCCAATTTACAGGTGGGGGACAGAAAGGATAAATTGCTTTCTCCAAGTCCAATTGCTCTCATATAATAGAGCCTGGATTCCAACCAAAGGGACATGGCTTTAGATAACTTAGAATGTTCCCTGGAGTATGTCAAGATTTAAGAACTAGACAAGGTAAAGAACCCACAAAAACACACTTTACTCACCATAACTCCACTTCTCCCTATTTCTGTCCAAAATCCCAAATTTCAATCAATGTTCATATTACTTCCAAAACTGTCTAAGGATTTTAGTGCCACCTTTTGAGCCTTTTATTTTCCCTTTTGTCAGGCCTTGCACTTGGCTTCTCATGCAGGTTTTATCCTTAGTTAATTTTCCAGCTGGAATTTCTACTACTGTTTGCCTTACCAGTTCAAACTTCCTTGTCCTCATCCACTTGCTCTGTTCACTACCCTTCACTTCTTCACCTCACTTCTTTTCATTCTTGATGTATCAAAATCTCCTAACACCTGTTAGATGTGGGTATGATGTGAGTGTGTGTGCTTGTGTGTGTAATATAGATAGATAGGTGATGGATTATAGATAGATATAGATATAGATATAGATATAGATATAGATATAGATATAGATAGATATATGGAGATATATAGATGTAGATAGATATAATAAATAACTAAACATGGGCTTGATAGCTACTATTAAGAGCATGTGTTCATGTTTACCCAGGATAGGAATGTATTAAGTCAAATGAGTGTGTAGTTGAACATTTGTGAGTGGTTAAACTATGGAGACATAGCTAGGAAGGATATTGCAGAGCTTTTTGCAGGCTAGAAGAAACTATGGAAATAAAAAGGGAGTTGATTTTAGGAAAAGCAAGATATAAGCCACTATCGACCTCCTAGCTTACTAAGATATTCATAGAAAAACATTGAATTTTCCATGTACCTTTTTAAATATATTTTTGTTGATTTCAGAGAGGAAGGGAGAGGGAGCCAGAGATAGAAACATCAATAATGAGAGAGAATCATTGACTGGCTGCCTCTTGCACAGCCCCCATTGGGGATTGAGTCCACAACCTGGGCATGTGCCCTGACCAGAAATGGAACTGTGACCTCCTGGGTGATAGGTTGAAGCTCAACCACTGGGCCATGCTGACCAGGCTGTAAATTTCATTTTTACTGTGTTCCATGGCTTGAAACTCAAATCACATTTTCCTCAAGAAGCTATATTTCAAATTGTGGCCTCTATCTTGGTAAAGCCCATGTAAGAATATTTTACTCAAAAATCGACTAAAATAAAAAGCAACATTCCAATGTAAAGATAGCAATCTAAGTACCCACTTAGGAGATCTGGACTACGGCCACCTTCACAGGAGGAAGCCCTCTTCTTGCAGTAATATCCATGGTGGGCTGTGTGTCCACGAAGGGGCAGATGTTCCTGTGGACCAGTAATTCAGTAGCTGTCCCTTACTGTTGGCCTGTACAAACCCAACACTCTTTCTCCCTTCCCAACCTCAGTTTCAGAGGCTTGAGTTGATTATAGCTCAACAGTTTATCACACATTATTATCACTGGTTGACCCAAATTCCCTACTTGTTCATTTTACCTCTATGTCTGGGCTAGCCCGTTATATTTGCGTGGCTATGGAAAGAGTATAAGTGACTCACTCTCTCTGCTTCCTGAACTTCAAGGGGCCTCAAGCATATGCATGTGAACAGTCCAGGTCACACATCTGTATTCCATCCTCCACCGTAGACTACCCACCTTCTTGGACCAGCCACCTTCTTGGGCCTTCGGATGCCACACTGCAAAGACTCTTTCCCTGACCAAAGGTTAGGCCCTTCCATGGCCTAGTCTCAGCTAAGCTTTGACCTTGGGCTTCAAAACTATCCTTGTTGGGCTTGTATCATGCAGTTCTGTAAGAATCCTGTCAAGTTGGTTTAGCCAGAATCCCCAACCTCAATCTCTGATAAATTCCTCATTCCCCATCATCCCCTAAATAATATCTGATTACCCTAGCCTGATTTCAACAAGAATTCTGTCAAGTTGGTCTAGCTAGAATCTGCTCTTCTTACTGATGTTTCCTTAGTAATTTTCCATCTACTGAGTCCCACTATATATCTTGGCTATAAATCCTCACTTGTCCATGTTGAATTCAGAATTGAGCCAAGTTATTATTATTTTGAAAATTTCTATAGAGGCTATCCTTAACTTCAGATATATATGCCTGAAAATTCACTGTTACTGATTTCTTACACATATCAATATCTATATGTCCCCACCAGTAACACAAGATTTGAACACACTTTTATTTTCCTTTGGGGACATCACCCCTCACACCATTATATTGATTTTGAGAGAGATGAACTAGAACCTTACCCAATTTGCCATCTTGTCAAGAGATGCCACTAACCACTTCTCCATGTTAGTCATTCCTTTGGTGAGATAAAGTGGAAAATAAAGAGGAGTTATCTAAATATGTGTGGTGTACAGTTCCTTCTCAGATTTCCTTTTTAGATCTTTATCATATAGATCTCAAACAACTCTCTACATACTTGAAAATAATTACTTTTATATTTGTGTTAATTAGATTATTTATACACTTGATATGTAAAATGCTGCTATATAAATGCATTATGAATAGCTTTATTGACTATTAAGTGTCTGAAAGAGGGTTGTAGCTTCTTGCTTTTGGTTTTATATACTGGCCAAGAGAAAAAATAGTTCCAACCTTTGCTAATGGTTAGGAATGTTCGTTTTTCTGGAGCAAAATCTTGAAGAGCTGATTTCTGCTTATCAAATTACACACATTATCCTTGGTTCAAATTAAATTAGAAATTCTCATGTGTAAGTATTTCACTTTTTAAAATATATAATGCATCTTAAATAATACACGTTAATTGTTCTAACTCAGTGACAGAAATTAACGTTACTTTGGTATTTAATTGTTAAAATGTATAGATATAAAAAATAAAATAAAATAAATAAAATGTGTAGATGTAAACAACGCTTAATTAAACTATATTTTTGAAATAATAAACAGGGTGAAAAATGTATCAAGAAACTGTTATAACTTGTTTTCTTCTTCTTTAGCACTGGACTTTAAAGGTATAGGTAGACTGTATTTCTAAGAAGATTCCTTTCAAGACTTATGTATGTATACTTTAAATTGAATAGGGGAATATTATAAGAAAAAAAAATTTTAAATTAAAACATTGCCCTAACCGGTTTGGCTCAGTGAATAGAGCACTGGCCTGGGGACTGAAGGGTCCCAGGTTCGATTTTGGTCAAGGGCATGTACCTTGGTTGAGGGCACATCCCAGTAGCAGGTGTGCAGGAGGCAGCAGATCCATGTTTCTCTCTCATTGATGTTTCTAATTCTCTATCCCTCTCCCTTCCTCTCTGTAAAAAATAAAATAAATAAAATATATATTTTTAAAAATCACATTATTAACCAAAGCATATCTGTCAGAGAAATCTCTAGTCCTGACTGTGCTATGAATTTAAATCCTTAAAGTTTTCTTAAACGACCTTTACAAAGTCCTTGTGTTTAAACAAATCACCCATTACAAGTGATAGGAACCTTTCTACCAGTTTAAACCATGTAGTTTATGGCATTGGGTCCACCTGAATCAAACAAAATACTCCAACAACACCAGTTTACAACTGCTCTGTTTAAAACAGATGAAAATTCAAAATAAAAATAGACCTTCATCAATTACTAATTTGATTTAAAAAGAAGCACATGGGGTAAGAATTTTAGAAAATGCTTCCATTTGGTGGTTTTTTTCTAAAAATGATGAATCATAATAGTTTTGAGGAAAACTCTTTTGTTGTCTCACAACACTTGGTTAACTGTCATTTTTATTTGCTAGAGTTTAGACTGGACATTAATAATAAAGACTTAGTCCTCAAGAAACAGCTTCTGGTGGAAGAAATAAGGAAAAATCATAATTTTTAGGCTGTTTCATACTTTAGAGATATCTCATTGAGGTGCAAATAAATGAATGATAAAATACACCAGGATACACACTAATTAGGGTTCCATGTTGACCACCCAGGTCTGCTTACATGCACTGCATTCCCTACTGCACTGCTCCTGTCATCTGTGCCAGTAATCAGAGCATGGTTCCAGCTTTCATTTCTCTTGAGCACCAAACCCATGTGCCAGACTGCCTACCATACAGTCCTCAAATCATCTCAAACTCCCAGTATTCAATGCTGGAACAATGAGCTCCCCATCCTAACCTTTTATACCTTTTAACTTTTTTTAAAAACTGTCATCACTCAGTTGTAAAACATGGAAGTCAATGGGTCATTTGTTACTTCACATTCCATCATATGCAAATTTGATGAAAATCACATTATCATTTCCCTGCTTAAAAATACCAAAATGTCTCCTCATCGACATGATTAAATCTCTATCTATTCCGAATCATAAATTTATGATGTAGGATCCTAATATTTAGACCCTGGCCTCCTTGTCCACTTTGTATAGTTTCCACACATGAATAAGGTATGGCAATTCTCACTCTTAACTTTGCCTGTGGCCACTGAAACTTAACACTACTTCCAAACATCCATAAAGACTAACTATAACTCAAACTACCACGGGAGATTCTGATTTTTTATTTGTTTTTCAATAGTAAAAATGGTCTGTAGGAACAGGCTACGATTATAACACAAATCAATAATTAGAGATGATTACCCAAGAGTAATTTGTTTCATATAGTAAAAACTTAGTGGGACATGGGCCATTAAACAACCTTTTTCCTAATTCCAAATGATAACTTCCCATCTGGTAAATTGGTTCATTTTCTTCTTACCCAAGTTTATGTACTTTAATGCTGTCTGAAGGTGCCCCCTTATACTCCTTCAAAATATATTTAAATAGACTAGCCTTTCACTAATGGGGCCCAATAAAACTGAGAATTTGCAAAAAAGCAAAATTTGGGGCCAAGTTTTGGCTCACATAAACAAAAAGCCCATAGTAAATTAGAGGAGTGAATTAAAACTGATAGAGAACCTGTCCTATAGAAAATAATAATTTGTGGGATCATTTAAAGGCATTTTACTAGATATACATATAATTCTCTTCCTACTTCAGGTTTCCTAAAGAGCATGTATTGGTTTATAAATTTGATATGTGAGCCAGAAAGAAATCTATATTTTAAATAGCAACCTGGAACAATGTTAAATCCAAGAAAGGCCAACTCAGCTGTTTAGAGCCCTTTGGTTATTAAGCACATCTCCTAAATGCTTTAGGCATTTCCATGACTATAAGGTGTTGCTTTGAAAACTAGGATCCCTGAGGCCAAACAAGGTTCTAGCTGTCATGTTTTAGAAATAATCAGGGTGCCCACGAAAGTCCATAATGTAAGAGTAACTGGAACTAGAAGGCTGCATCTATTATGATGGCTGAATATCTAATATTTCTATTTGATAGTCTTTTCTCTCTTTTCCTTTCTTTCCCTTTCTCTTTTACTACCAAGTAATTTGTGTTTTTATTTTTATTGAGATTTATATTGTTAATATACTTTTTTATTTTGAAATAATTAAAGTACAAAGAATTATGTTTAGCCTAGCTGGTATGGCTCAGGGGTTGAGAGTTGACCTGTGATCCAGGAGGTCACGGTTCAATTCCCTGTCAGGGCACATGCCTGAGTCTCATGCTCCACCCCGAGTAGGGTATGGTTCAGGAGGCAGCCAATCAATGATTCTCTCTCATCATTGATGTTTCTATCTCTCTCTCCCTTCCTCTCTGAAATCAGTGAAAATATATTAAAACAAACAAAAAAAAAAGTAGTTACTTGCAGTAATAATGTTCATCTCAGCCTGCCAAAGACTAAATTTAAATCACAGTAAAGCTTAATTACATAATTGCATTAATTGGGGAGAGCCACTTATTCTTTTACTTATTATTTTCATAAGGGAAATTATTTGTACACTTACAGTGCAGAATATATCTACTAATAATTGTCAGGAAATATTTCTTTGGTATTTGATTTAGTGCAATTTTATGGATAAAATTTGGGGTGTTTTCAGGGGTGTGAAAACAAAATTTGCACACAAACCAACATTCTGTTTATCACGATAGAATACTAATGTTTGTGTTTTATTATAATACAACCAAAATATACATTTAACAAATTTTAATTATTTTAGATTACAAGACTATAATTCTCTCAAAATAGCAAAACTATAAATTCAAAATTGATTGCTAAGCACTTACAATACCAGAATTAAATTATACAATAAACTGATAGATTCTTGCCCTTTTTCCCAAAAAAAGCATCTATTTAAAACTTACCATAAATATTTTATACTACAAAATATTTAAATGAGAGGTATAAGTCATGTACATGTTCCTGACTGTGTACTGTCAATGTGTAGCATCTTGGAATTTTAGATATTTTTTAACCTCACATATAAGCTAATTTATTTAACTATTGTGGTCATCTGTTGGAAAAATATATCTTTCTATAAAAACATTTAAATATCTCCCTTTTTTCTAAACTATCCATTCCCAATAAGGTGAATCAATCCCAACATACTGTCTTAGAGAAATGTAACATTCTCAATGAAAGCTATTTCAGTTTTTAATTCCATTTGTATTAATGATATCTGTGAAATATATATATATATACATATATATATATATAAAGTATCAGTGTTAAATGAAAATTTTTGATCAGTTTAATATTTAGTGGACATCTAGATATTAAATTGTCCTTAAAAACTTAATTTTGATAATGTTGAAAAGAAGACACTGCCCACTGTAAACTAATATTTTCAGTTTAGACTGTACAATCCAGCAGGAACAAATCAATAGCATATGAAGAACCTATATATAGACCAAAGGCAAAATTCAAGAGTAAGATGATTTTACAGGCAGCATATTTTAAGTAAGCATTATTATTTAGTCAATAGATTGGTGATATTTTGTGTCAATGATAGTTCACTACTGTGGGGCTTTTGCATATTTCTAAATGTCTCTGTGATTGTTTTTTCTTCTCTTAAGTAATTTAGTTTGTTTTCAAAAATGTTTATTTAACAATGTGAATATAATGTTTAGAGCTCTTTGGGGGAGGGGGTTCTACATAAATTACTCAACAATCCATTTTTAAAAAAACTCTTTAAATTCTTAATAAACTTAATGTAAATGAATGCAGACAGGCAGGATTCCATGTAGCAGCATAAATAGCCAGAATGAAATGCAGGTGAGAATAGGCAAATCAAAGACATATGTATTCAAAACAGGAGAGAAAAATATGAATCTAAGAATAAACAGATGTTTTAAGACCTCTCCATGAAGAGCTGATTTCTAAGCAAATGTACTTGAAAGTATTAACTATAATTTTATTTTTCATTATTTCAAAAAGAATTTGGTAAAAACTTCAGTGGTAAAGAAGTATATATAATGTGTCTTGTCTTACATTTAATATATTCACACTGTTCCTCAAATGTTCTAGGCAATCAAAAGGTTAAAAAATTAAATGTAGTTTAGATGACCTCTATCTTTATAAATACACATAAATCTTTGTCCATATGTTTTCATTATATGACATTTTATTTTACTAACAATATTTCAAATGTATTTCAAGAGTTTATCATAAATTAATAGTTTTATATCCAAAGTAGCCACAGTATTAGCTGTAAATCAAAATAGGTTTTCAAAATTTTGTCTGAATAACTATGATAAGAAAGAAGTAATTAAAAAATGGCTTAGACATTCATATTTGGATGAAAACCAAATTTATTTTCGCAAGTCAATCCTAACATTTGAGCTTCATGTAATTTTCTCAAAGTCATCCATAATTTGATCATAACTGTCTGACATACAAATACGTGGAAATCTTTAAAAAATAAAAACATACTCCCACTTTATTTGCTTGGAGCTCACTATGAATTCCTGGAACATTTTAGCCCAGCAAATCAATAGTTACAAACACTCTTGTTATGGTATTTAATTAGCACTCTGATCTACTACAACTATTCTTATGCATTAATTTTTAAGAGTGATTTGTTCTGGTTTGCTGTTTTTCAAACCTAAGTTTTAAATCCTTAAGTTTTTCTTATACAGAAACATCTATAAATATTTGAGTTTCATATCAAAAGGGGTACTTAACCTCATACATCAGAGTGACTACTTTGAAAGGTAAGGGATGCAAATAAAATGAATGCGAGATAGAATGCTTTGAACATAAAGCCAGTCACAGACATGATACTGAACATGGTAATAAGTTGCCCTCTAATCACACGGGTTCCCACAGGCTTCTCTTTCAAGACACATAGAATGCATGAGAAACTAGCAATGTCTGCTATTTAGTTTTCTGAAAGGCTGCCTTCCATTTGAGGAAGTGACTAATTTTTCATTTCACACTAAAAAGGGCGTGAAAAGGCAAAACAGAAGAAGGCTAAGGGTTTTGTGTTGAAGAAAGAAAGGTGAGTCCCGCGTAAATGGGCAGAAAACATACCATGCAGGCTCAGAGGTAAAGTCAAACTGGCAATATTTGAAAGTGCTAACAAAATATGAAGAATGTTTATGTTGTGAGTTTGTTTTCTTTACAGGCGGTAGGCTTATTTATTATTAAATTACTAAAACAACGCTACTTGAATAACAGCATATAATCTCAGAAATGCAAAAAGATTTGTGAAAAAAAGATGTCAAAGAGTTAATTTAACCCTTTCCGTTGTCAAAAGTTTTGCATTTGTTCTGTTACTTAACAATATATCTCCCCGCTCCCCACCACTATTGTCTACCTAATTCTTTTGCTATGTATGTATATATTGTTCTTTTCTATTCACTCAAATAAAGTCCCACAAATCCAATATTCAAGAGACTAAAGGCAGTAAATGAAAATAATTTATAGATTATGATGAATTTTTAGAAAAAGTACTGAAATCCCCTTGGTTGTAAATAAATTTGTGCTCATTCTTTCCATGATCCTTTAGAAAATTTACTTTTCCTCAGCCTTTTGCTAGCAGGCTTTTTTAAAATATAATCTAGAATTTTTTAGCAGATGTATTATAAATTGGCAGCTACTTATACTCTGGTGAATAAAACTACATTGCATTTCACCCACTTTATTTGTGACTGTTCTTCCTTTTTATGGGGCTATGAGTTTTCCCCAAAGTCAGAATTTATAGCTGTCTTTCCTTCTGTCTCTTAACAAATCCCATCTGCATGCCTTCCCATTAGGATGCAGTGTACATCATGATGTTCCCCTTACTTTATTTAAATGTTTTCCCATATCTTACTTAAATATTTATTAAGCATTCTGTCCCTGCAAAGCTCAGCATTTAATCTAAAAACACATAACTGAGCACCAATGTCGCTCCATGAACCTGTTTCTCCTGGTAAGTCAGAAGGAATCCTGGAGGAACACTTATAACCTTCAGTAAATCAAGCCTGTAGTACACTAAATAATCCCTGTGGTCTGATAAAAATAATGCATCTCTCCAAACTCCTAAACCATGCACCCAGAGTGAGTGGCTCATTGGGAAAGTTCCTGTTGTTATATGAGTGGTCTGAATGTGTGTCTTCCCTCCACTTCTTACCAGAAAGTAGCCAGTTCTAGAATGGAATGATAGATCTGTTCATAAGAACACAAAGCACAACAGCATGGTAACCCCCATGCTGAATGGCCACGCAAGGGAAACGAAGCACCTTAGTACATTACCAAAGGTGCTGTTTGCTTAGCTCACTTATTTACATGACATCATAAATTCAAAAACTCAGAACACAAAACATTTACAAATGTGAAGTCCCTATTTTGAAGATAACTCTGATGCATTGCAGGTGCAAGTTCAGTTCTTGGAAAACTGGTTCGGATGACTTACATGCCCCGCTTTTGCCATATCCACCACACATTGTCTTACTCGGATTGTTTTTCTCGTGCCTTAACAAAACACCATGGAAAACTCGTAGGAGTTAGTATGAAGGATGTACAAACAGGAGACAGTATTTTTGAGGGTAAAGGATTCTTTTTCTTTAAATTAAATAGGAAACTACGTGGCCACCGCTCTCGGAAGCTCCTCTCCGTGATGTCTTCGGTTCCGTTTCTTCTTCATTTCCTGCATGTGCTTCCACTTGGGGACGCCCTTGTTGCGCTGCCTCCGCTTCTCCCGGTGCCACATCTGTTCGCAGTACTGGTCGAGGCTGAAGTTCGGGCTGCTGAGGATTTGGATGTAGTCTTTGTATCTCAACCGTGACTCGGCCAGCAGATCCTTGACCTGCCCCTCCTCGTGCTCTGCCCTCTGGGTGTTTTCCATCTGTTCGTTCTCAATGACGTTCAAAGTCAGCTTCACTATGGTGTGGATAAAGGTGTGCTCCTGCGCTTTGCAGTAATACAACCCAGAGTCCTTCTTCTGCAAACTTCGAATCAGTAGCCCATATTCTGTTTTGATGATCCTTTCATCAGGTTTCAGCTGCAGAATTGGAAAAAATGTAGGTAATAAATGAAAACCAGAGAGGCTATGAGCAAATGCAAACAGGCTACATCGTTTTACTTAGATGAACCTAAGATATGCTCCCTGTCTCTCTGTCATCAAGCATAATATCGTCAGCCATAGCCAAAGAGAGTGAAAAAACTTCAAGTGAGGTAATAGCCCCCCAGAATGCATGTTTGCATCTCACGATACCTAACTGGACCTTTGGAATATGGTTAGTTTTTCTCCCAGTCTACGGATAGGAATGAAAAGCTGTAAAAAGGAATGAAGTAAAACTGGAAACTATCAACTGACCACCTATACAGAGATTTCAGATGCCAAATGGTGTTTTAAGAATTGCAGAGCTAGAATGTGACATAGACAGTCATGTATAGAAAAATATGAGTAGCTTTAGTGCATGCTACCGCCTTTAATGTAGATTAGAACAATGATTTCAAAAGGAATTTACTCTGTTTTCTAGATATCACCAAATAAATGATCTGAATAGCATATGGAAACTACGTGGTGACTTGTTAAAAGTCAGCGGAGAGGCGTGGATACAGCCTTTTGAAAGTTAGAGCTAACCATTAAGCAGAACCATATTCAGAAGGATAGCAACATTTAAAGCTGAATTTCCCTCTTTATTCTGGATTGAATTTTGATACTGAGTGTATATATGATACCTCAGACGATGTCATTTGTGGAAATATTTGCCATACCTCAATATACTACAACATGGTAATGTGATTTCGAGTGTGAGAACGCTCAAGGAACAAAGAGAACGTCCCTGAAATGCGACGCTCTTTGCCCTTTGAAGCGATACTACTGAAAGGCAATTCAAACAGTTTAGCTTGCCTGGCCCACAATCTGGTGTGAATAGCGAACCTATCTTCACTAAAACTAAAGGCATGTTTACTGACACAAGAGGCCTGTTTAATGTGGAGATTGTGAAGTGGCCCGGCATTAAGCAGAATCACAACAACAACAAAGAAGTCTGGAAGCCTTCCAGTTTACACATCTGCCCCTGTATTGTAGACTTTCAGATGATGGAAATCAAGGCGGCATAAAGACGACTAAATTAAATTTATTCACAGTGGGTGGACTACGCTCTGCCTCTTTATGTGAAAAATATGTAGGAAAAATCCTTCAATTCTGGAAATATGAGAAAAGGAAAAGAAACATCTCTGGCTACCAGCCCAGCCAACGAACAAGTATATGGCCAACCACCCTCTGTGCCAGGGAAGTGCAGCTGGTGGGGTACCACACAAGGCCACAGGCAGGTCACAGACCAGATCTCTGGTTAATGAGGCTGAATGGTCTCCAGCCCTGACTTCGCTCTACACTGAAGCCACACCATTGGGGTTTTGGGTGTTTGTTTCCTTTACTTTGCCCATTTGGTGAGCTGGGTGTGTGACATTTTTTCAAAGGAATGTATTCTAAAGGACTGGACATTTTTAATGCTATTGTAACACAAACTAATCTTGAATTCACTTATATCCTCAGTAACCAGAGGAGTCTTGTCTCCTAAAATAAGTTGAATTGGTAGGGTTCTAAAAGGCCAAGCTGAAACAGAAACATCAATCTCAAATTTAACACACTGGAGATATATATATATAATTTTACTGTAGAAATACTTTTTTTAAAATTTAAATACTCCTTAGAACACAAACACTGACTCCAGAAGCCTAGGTTCTGGTCCCTATCTGTTAGGCTTCTGATGATAACTCATTTATCTTCCTTGCTTGGTCTCCCATTTATCAAGTTGGTGACATAGCATATGGTGGTGAGTTTTTTGTGTGTTTTTTTTGGCGGGGGTAGGGGGGTAAAAGTAAAGCTCTTTGAAGGTTAAAGTGTGAAGTATTATTAGCAACATTACATGTTGTTGGAGAAGTGACGTTCTGAAACCTTTATTTCTGTAATTCTTTAATAGAAAATGACCTGTGGTTATTAGCATGACAATCAAAGCAGGTAACTTTCTTTCCAGTTCATCTCTAGATTTCCTTTCATAGCTGGTATTCTTGTTAACATTTAAACTGTTTTAATGTGGTTTTAAAGATTGTCACAGCTGAGACTCACTACTTTTTATTGTTCTCTTTAATCTCCTGACAGGAAGAAATTACTACTTTGATTTCACACAAAATATGCAACACTTTGTCATTGTTTTTGCTGTTCTCTTTTTGCATCCTGTTTACACTGTTGTGCTCTGAAGTCTAGTTCCCTTCCCTCCTTTCCATACTGCTTCCGCCCCACAGGACTCAGAGTTTCATAGACACCTGGCATTTCATTACTCCATTGTGATCCTTCTTCACCTTTCCTTGCTTCCATGAAATGCTTAGTTTTACTTTGGCTTTTTACCTACAGATATAAAACTTATTTAATAAGCCCTAGCTGGTTTGGCTCAGTGGATAGAGCATCAGCCTGCAGACTGAAGGGTCCCAGGTTCAATTCCAGTCAAATGCATAGGCCCGAGTTGTGGGCTTGATCCCCAGTGGGGGGCAGGCAAGAAGCAGCCAATCAATGATTCTCTCTCATCACTGATGTTTCTATCTCTCTTTCCTTCTCCCTTCCTCTCTGAAATCCATAAAAATATATTAAAAGATAAATAAATAAATAAACTAAATTTTAGGCTTCCTGGATTTATCTAATGTCTATTAGATCGTGTAAGTGATTTTTTTCTAAAATTTCAAAAATATGAAGTGGTATCTCTAACAAAATATACTTTGAATGCCGTATTTTCATAGGACTTTTGCAATCTAGAGATAGAAACCTGTGACCCAGAAATTAAGTGGTTGATTAACATTTGCCTACTTTGCATTTTCAGTCACTGTAATGCTTTCATTCCATTCTGGAACAGGATGCTTTATGCAGACTGTGTCTCGACAGTGAACTGTCAGCACAGTCAATTTAGAAGATTCAGCTCCTCTACAAAGAGATAATGTAATCTCTGGCCACTAATTTAAACTCATGGAATTTTCTCCGCTCTAAAGTGATAAGTAAAAACTGCTCAGCTTTACAAATCAAAACCATGCTTGAACTGGGGTTGACTATCCATTTGCCTAATGTGAACAGTGATAATATATTCGGCATTATTAAATGTAGATCTTCAATGAAGGGCAATTCATTTAAAATGAGAAGAGTCACATGGAAAGAGACAAAGGACATTTAGGTGCTAAGCAGCAGGTAAAGGTCAGGGACTTCGTTCTCTGATAATAGCAGCCTGATGGTAATTCCTTTGCAGATAATTCACCTGTCATTTCTTTCATAGCTAAAGCATTGCACACGTCCTCAATGTGACTGGTGTTTCAGGAATATCTCCTTTTTTCAACAAACAGAAGAAAGACATTTAAAAATAGTGCTGAGGCAACTGGCTCATAATTTAAAAGAAAAAAAACTGAAGTATACATAACTAACCCCTAGATTTATTTAATATCTTTGAGTAAATGTAAATATAAAATGTGAATTGTAATTTTAAAAATAAAATCCTAAAATAATTACAAAATATGTATTTTCCATTTCATCAAACAAGGAATTTTTAAGCATAAGTGAGAAATATATAGATATAAACCAATAGATTTATATAAATTATAAATATAAAGTATAAATCTTTTGTATGTTAGAAACAAAAACTTTCAGCAATAAAATAGTAAAAAGTTATTTCTAATATGCATAATATTAAAATGTTAATATCTAATATATATAAGTGGCTGGATAAAATAATTTTTTAATAAATACATTGATGTAAACCAAGCAAATGTTAGGGTAATTTACCAGATACAACTGAAGCTAATAGCCAAGAAACGTGAGAAGGTAATTAATATCCAGTAATATTCAAAGAAATAGACATTAAAACAATATAATATTTTTTTCATATCAAACTGGTAATGATTTCCTTAAATTATAATGTAAAATATCACCTCAGGAGTTCAGAAAAGGCACCCATATGGTGATTTCAATGGAAAAGTGGCAATATACACTTGTTTATCACAAACCACAAAGACAATAAAATCCTTTATCTTACTTATTTTTCTCTAAAGTGTTTGTCTGAAGAAAATAGAAAAATAGAGAAAGGTTTAGATATAGGGAAGTTGCTTACTCTCTTTTGAGAGAAAACATGAGCTATTTAAATAAAACATGGAACATTCATGATGACTGTGGCATTAGGACAGTGGGAGTAGGGACAGAAAAAAATATGGTATTAAAATTGAATGACAAGGGAAACTGCTCACAATGTAATGGTTAGTGGGGAAAATGCTGGAAAAGACATCAAAATACAGTATTTGTGCTTATCTATGCTTAAGAGGCCTCATAGTTCTTTATATATCTCTATATTTTCAAAACCATTGCTATTACTTTTATAATTAAAAAACACACAAAATAAAACAAAGACCTACAAAGGGAAAAACACAAATATTTGAAGATGCTTTATAAAATGTTTTTAAAATCCACAGAAAAAAAGACTACTGTAACTAGCCTGTGGTATTGTCTCTTCTATTCCTCAAGATCCCCAAAGTTCAACAGAAGCTTAGGGACTGCCGATGAAGTCGCTCGTTATAGCATAAACATCATCCGTTTCCAGCACAGCTTTACAAGGAAGTCAGCAGATAACTGACTCATGACCTTCCCAGCAGCACCCAACTGTGAAACAGCTCAGTGAGGAAATGTCCTCCCCTTGGCAGAGAAAGACCTGGTGACAGCCTCTGTGCCACAGGAGAGCCTGGTCCCTCCCTCAGGCTGATTTTGAGGGGAGGAAAGATTCCAAACTGTGACCTCCCTGGTAAGGAGCAGAAGGTATCCTGCTGGGGAAAATGTTTCAAACCTCGTGTGGATCTGGCCCCTTTCCTCAGCTCAGGAAGCGGTAGGGCAGAACCTGGACCAAGTGTGACTAGCTATTTACAAAGATAAATGAATATACCATTTGAAATATTACAGCTCAGATACTTTTAAGTAAAATTCAATAAATATACTATTTCTGCTCCATTGAAATTCATGGAGCATGGCACCACCATGACTGTATGATATACTGCTAAAAAGTAAATAAAGGAACACATAACATTTTCAGGAGGATGAAAGATGTGAATGCAAACATGCAGAGTCAAATGTAAGTCTATTACTGAAAAGGAATGATTAAACTTTATTAACTATAAAATTGAAAATAGTGATTTGGGACATTTAAAAATAAAATATTGCCATGTATCTAATAGAAAATCAGTATGTTAAAAAATTCAGATAACACTTTTCATATATACCAGTATATGTTGTTAATCCTCACCTGAGAATATTTTTCCATTGATTTTTAGAGAGAGTGGAAGGGAGATGGGAGAGACAGAGAGAGAGAAACATCAATGTGAGAGAGACACACCAATTGGTTGCCTCCTGCATGTGTCCCGATCGAGCCTGCAATGGAGGTAAGTGCCCTTGACTGGAATCAAACCTGGGACTTTCAGTCTACAGACTTATGCCCTATCCACTGACCCAAACCAGCCAGGACTTCCAATATTTCTTGGATAAAAAGTAAATGTTTTATATGTTGAAATAAAATAAACTTCTATGTCAGATAATATTTCAATATATACTGGTAAATTAGGATCCTAAAAATAAACATTTAGTATGGATATGCCATAATTTTAGAATTTATAGATGTCAGTAATAATGAAGAATCAAGTTTATATATATGATACCTTAATCAATGAAGAAAAAAAAATAATCAAGTTTTACTGGGTCAATCTGACATAATAAGGATGAAGTTATTCCCTTGGTATTAACATGTTGTGTCATTATTTTGATATAACATTTTATTCTTAAAGATCGATGAAGAGAATGACACTAACTTTTTAATACAGTGTGGGGCAAAAGTAGGTTTCCAGTTCTGAGTACACAAAACAGAGTTTATTCTTATATTATTATTTATTAACTAGAAGCCCGTTGCATGAAGATTCGCTCAATAGGCCTTCCTTCCCCTGGTTGCCGGCACTGGTTTTCCTCCAGCACCCAGGACCCAGGCCTTTGGTCTAGCCATAGCGGAGAAGCCAAGCCTCTTCAGTCTTCAGTCTTCACTCCGTGCCTACGTATGCAAATTAACCACCATCTTTGTTGGGTTATTTGCATAATTGCTCTGATTGGCTGGTGGGGGTAGTGGAGTGACACCAATTTGCATGTTTTTCTTTTATTAGTGTACTATTTTCCATACGAACAACTGTAAACCTACTTTTGCTCCACCCTGTAAATGGGGAAACATATCTTTGAACCAATATCTTATGATAAAATTTGATTCTATTACCCCAAGTTTTCTTAACTCAGCACTGAAATTGGGGCCAGATAATTCTTCATTGTGAGAGATTGTGCCTTGTGAGCTAATTAACACAGTCCCCGACCTCTGATCTCTACCCACTAGCACCCTTCACCCCTCCCACCCAGGTTGTGACAACCAAAATGTTGCCAAATGCGAGCACTCTGAGAGCAAAGTCCCCTGCGGCTGACAACCACCATTCCATACTAATATTTAGTTGATTACATATACTATTTTAAATGTGTATAGACTTATCAAGGAGGCTGCTATTTCAGAGAACATTTGGTCACCTCCTTATATGACCAAGAAATGGAATGTTCGAGAAGTTACAACCTGCTCATAAATGCTCAGCAGTCAAGCTGAACACATGATCCGAGCTATTTCCTGTTTTACACATCCTCCCTGAGAGTATCTGCAATTTTATATGCGTACTTTACACTTGTGAGTAATCCTTTGCTTTGAAATTCACATTCTTATATGTATTTTCTCATTTTTATTTTCACAATAACTTTTGGATTTATTTTGTTATAAAATTCTGGCCCATTGGGGCTCAGTGATATGAACAAAGGAATTCTGAATCCGGCACTCATTCCATTATTCATTACAGTGTCTTAGTTTTAATATTGGGAATTTTAGAACTGTAGAGTGAGTGTCATCAGTTTTCTTTTAGGTACTGAAAGAATTCTGCCAGTTAACCTTTGTTTCATGACATTCAAAAAATATTAATACAGGATTTTTTAGACTACCCAACTCATCCCCTTAAGTTGACATCTTTAGACCTCATAAAATCTCGTGATATGTTTCAATCACACTTATGTGTTAGAATGACTGAACCAGAAAAAAAGTCAAAAGATGAACAGAACATCCATCTTACTTTTCCCTCTGTTGATTTAATTTTAATACAGGAGAGTGAAAATGTACATATGTCCAGATAAGTATCTATTCATAAGATACATATTTCTTATGATATATATTTCATTTCTTTTTTATACATACTTGACATGTCATTTTATGATCTATACTGAACACAATTTGAGCTAAAATGTAGTCCTTGTGCTACAATGAGGGGAAATATTGTGTTCTTGTTCTTGGTCAGGGAATTGTTCTAAAATACAGACATTCTATGAGAAATAAATTTTATTAAAATACACAATTTCTTTTTAAACATTCAACCTTCTGTTAAATATATTTTATTAATAACTTTTTTTTATTAAATTGGGCTATTCTTATCTCAAAGGTGTTGTAACCTTTGGTGTTAATGGGTATAAACTGTTATTTTCCTTTTTATCAAATAGCGACGAGAGCACCATATGGCACTAGAAGTTGAACATCTCTCACAAACAAAATCCGATTTAAGTTTTATACTATTTTCCTCAAGGAGAGCTTTTTTGATGGCAATGACTTACCTCCTCTCGGTGTTCCTCTCCAGCCCGCTGGATATACCACTTAATAGATGCTTGTTGGGATTTAGGTATACATTCCAGAAAAGTTGAATTAAATTCAATGCCAAAAATCACCTTTTCATCAGCAGCTTCGTGAGTAATGCCTGGAAAGCAAACATGGAATAGGAGATTAACCTTGACCTGATTTTGAAAGCAATGGGAAAATAGACTAATTTAGAACAGATGCCATGGGGGAAGATTCATACACATTATTAAAGAGAAAGGAAATTCATGTTATAATATTATTACCTAAAAGTCAAATATTATCTAAGAGATTGATTTTTAAAACTCTATCTCTTCCTTGCAATTTTCACACTTTCATCAATATATTAACTATTTGCCATTGACATTTCAAAACAGTGGTTCTCAACCTTCTGGCCCTTTAAATACAGTTCCTCATGTTGTGACCCAACCATAAAATTATTTTTGTTGCTACTTCATAACTGTAATGTTGCTACTGTTATGAATTCTAACGTAAATATCTGATATGCAGGATGGCCTTAGGTGACCCCTGTGAAAGGGTCGTTTGACTGCCAAAGGGGTCGCGACCCACAGGTTGAGAACCGCTGTTTTAAAATAAGAATTCACCAGGTCTAACTCTAAACATTGACTATATTTCTCTGAGCTGAAATGAATAAACTATTGACATTTTTTAATACTTTAACACCTTTAATTTTGTAGATAGTTCTGGAAGAGCAATTTACTTTACCTTTAAAGAGAAATTCTATCATAAATTGGTCCAAAAAACTGACCATATAACATTAAGATATTTTGATGTTAGAAAAGTAAGAACAGTGGTCTATACTTGATGCAATTCTATAATGATAATAAGCTAGAGGCTCCCATACTCAGAATCGGGACCTTATCTATATTACTTACCAAAATACAGGCTGGGGTAAAGGTAGGTTTCCAGTTGTGAGTACACGAGACAGAGTTTATTCTTGTGTTATTATGTATTAATTACTGTATTACCTTCCATACAAACAACTGTATACCTACTTTGCCCCGCCTGTATATTGTTTTATTCAAAGAAGGATAATTTAGCCCAGCATGCATTTACTATGAGATAGTTAATGGGATGCTAAAGGAGCAGTGTCTCAGACACCTTATTCCGTAAATCAAATGCACCATCTGAAATACATTCCATCCTGAGTAGCCAAAGGCTGTGTCCCATGTGTGATCTAAGATCTGTAGCTCAAATTTGATCAAATAAAAAAGGACAGCTGCTCAGCCTGGCCCAAACATGCACTTTTTCATCGTCTGTTCAGATGTCTCAATTCTGCAGATGGGCCTACTTAGCATTTTAGGCATAAACCAGAGTAAGGCTTAAGGGACCTAAGCGAATCCTAAATCTATGCACAAAATTATCAGCAAATACCATGAATGTACATACACCCATTGGTCAGGCTTCTTTTCAAGAAACCCCTTTTGAACTTATTCATGTTTTACCAGCCATGGTTAAGTGAAGTCTGCTGACAACATCATTATCTGTCTGTCTATAATCTAACCTTCAAAATGTGTGGATTCCATTTGGAATCTATAATCTATCCACTATCTCTGCCAACTGAACAGATTATAACTATAATTTTCACAGATAATAAATTCCTAATGCACAGAAAGATCACCAGTGCCGATCTGGAAGAGAAAGACATGCATCATTTCCCAGTAACAGATACCGTTTTCCTGAGCAAAGGGAGTTCATGAACAATGCAGAGAGGATGCAGGTTGATTATTAGTTGATTATTAGGTGATGGGAAAGGGCTCAAGAGGAACTCAGTTAGACTGATTCAACCAAAGAATTGTCTTTTAATAAAAGACAAATCAGCAAAATCAACTAATAAAGTGAAATAGTGAGCAGACTGTATGAAATCCTTTTTCAAATCAGTAAAAACAGTGACTCTTGGACACAAAGTTGTTAATTTGACTGGAAATAATAATACAAGAAAAATAACTGGCTGCTTTTGACTCAAGCAGTCAGGTGAACAGTGGTGCTATTTATTAATATGAGAAATTCTGCTGAACAGGTAAGCTTTGGAGAAGATAAGAATTCTTTTGCAGATCTAATTTCAGATGATTTTAGGCATCTAAGAGGGGTTCTTGAGTAGGCATATGAGCATGCAAGTCTGGCATACAGAGAAAGTTCAGAACGAGATTGTGAATTTGTGAGTATCGTAGTATTGACATTGATGGTACTAGGGAATGAATAGGCAGAGATTGAATATTCAGGCGGTGGGTTGAAAAAGAAAGCTAAGAACACTCAGAAGGTGCCCTGACCAGTGTGGCTGAATTGGTTGGGTGTCGCCCTGTGCACCATAAGGTTGCTGGTTTGATTCCCAGTCAGGGCACATACCAGGGTTGCAGGCTGACTCAAATTACCAAAGGTTCAAAACGAGCTCACAAATTTCCTAATCAACAATCAGTTCTCATGGGGCCATAAGAACCAGAATAGCACTGCAGGGAAGTCAAATAATGAAGGTGTCTTAAGAAAGGAGTTAGAGATTAAATACAAATGAAAACTAAAAATTGACCATTGGATTTGGCAAAGTAGAAATTGCTGGTGACCTTGAAAACAAATGGATTGGGTCAGGTGCTGCTGCTGCTGAGAAAAGCCTGTGTGCACTGGGTTATAGCAAGAATGGGATCTGGTGAAGTGGAGACAATAATTGTAAGTGCCTTAGGCAGCAATTGTGTTTTATAACTCTTCGTAATATGTATCATCATCTGACAAAGCATACGTATTATTTGTTTTTATGTTTATTGCCTATTACCTCCCCAAATACACACTTGAATATAAGTTCCGTGAATGCACAGATTTTCTTTTTGTGTTTTTATAATTGAATTTATTGGAGTGACATTGGTTAATAAAACTATATATGTTTCAAGTGTACAATTCTATGATACATCATCTGTATATTGCATTGTGTGCAGATTCTTTTATTTTTGTTCACTGATATCTTCAATGACTCTAATATTTCCTGATAAACCTCATATGCACACATGGAAAACTGTACACTTAGCACCCAGTGATGGTTTTCAAAGAAAACACTGGACATGACTGTGGGTCATGTACATATCAGAATGAGAACTCAAAATACAATTCTAGGCCATAGCTTATTTTTCAGGAGAATGAAATTATGAATTAAAAGTAATTGTTTTATTTTTAAATTATAGAAACATTGCTGGATCATAAGTAATAGACTATAAAATTTGGGTTGTTTATTCAATTATAGGATGGTTACTGATAATGTGATGAAGGGTAGGCAGTTCTTTTCTTCCTCCAGCTGTGTACGTGTGCGTGCGTATGTGCGTGCATGCGCACGTGCACTTATATTTCCTATCTGATGGCAGAGCTGGACAGTGGAAAGTAAGTAAAGCTCTAGAATATATAATTTTATAGATTTTTCTCTGTTTGCACAGTTATTCGACAAATCACTTCTCTATTCCCCACTCTGTACTTATCATATTCAGATATTCAACTTTCTATGAAATTTCCTCTGAACTATACAGCCTCTGGTGATCTCTCTTTTTGCTAAATTCCCTTATCACTAATTGTGCCTTATGTATCTCCCCAAAGAATTATAAGCTCTCTAAGGAGTTTCTTTGTCTCACAAAGTATAACTGAGACAATTATTTGCACATGGAACTCACTAATAAGTATTTAGTGATTGAAGACCTGAATTAATAAGTGAATAGAAATAATGCACAAGCTACCTAACACTTCTTTCTAATAAGTGCCTAGCCTGCCCTGCTATCAGACTTTTCTGGCAGGGTTTCTGAGTTTTCCATATGTTTTGGACTCTATCTTGTTTTATCTTTAATAGTAGTTCTCAAACTTTACAAAGATAGATAAGGCAGTAAAAAAGAAAAAAAAATGTATAGAAATGTTAAAGGACATATGAAACAATGATATAACAAAGGATTATTCACTTAGGCACGTGGGCAGGGTATTGATTTATAAAATCTCCCACTGCTTTCCCAGAATACAAGCATTTCACAAAACGAGATCTTCCTATATAATAGATGTTTTAAGTTATATAATGAAAAGACACGCAAAGACTAGGCTTAAAGTTTTAAATGAGAGAAGAGCACATTAAACCTATACTTACTCTCTTCTATGTCCCAGCACTGAGTGATTGGGTCTCCGTACTTAACATCTTGGCGTCTAGCTCGCCTATGGAGAAGGGATTTAACTGTTTAGAACTTCAAACAGGATAATTAAAATATAGAAAATTTACGGCTAACATTAATAACAGTGGCAGAAGCAGAACTATGCTTATATTACTACCCAACTTAAATGTAGGTCAATATTCAAATCACTCTAACATTACATCAAATAGTAGTAGTAGTAGTAGTAGTAGTAGTAGTAGTAGAGATCTAATGGCATGACTCCTATTTGAGCAATAAGATGATCTGAATTTTACTAAACTACTACAGTGTTCTTTTTTTTTAACATTTGACAACAAAATAGGCTAACTATAAATATAATCCAGGTTTTATATACATCAAACGGGAGTAATTATACCTACCCTTCTTTTAAGGCAGCCATGGGAAAGTATGAAGACAGAAAGAACTTTAGTGGGTAGGAAAGTACACACACATACAAAACACCTCATCATATGATGATTCAGTCTTACATAGATTTGATTAAGCAACAAGTTAAATACTGTCACTTGAAATAGAAGTACAAGCTTGATCTGGTATAAATGGCAAGATGTTATTTGTATCTGCTGATATGTACTTCATGTTTTCTGATAGTAGAGTTGACGATGATGATGATATTAATAATAAATAATGGTTTCTTGCATTATTGTCACGTATTTTCTTTAAGAGAAAATAGTGAGTATCGTATAAAAAAGAAAAAAATTGCTAAAGTTAAACAAGTATTAAATAATTACAATATATCTTTGCTTTGGCTATTTTATATTGCCACTTCAGAGATCACAGAAGTCACAGCAAACCTTTGGTAATATCTAGAGTGTTCCTTAAGGGCAATGTTAACCCTGTGCAAGAGTCATCTATCGTACACATTTTTGGCTCATGTGGACACTGTGCTGGTAAGGGAGAACATCACAGTGGCATGTCTGCCAGTGACGGTACAGTCTTGGGAAGTACACGAAAACTTATGATAGTATAAGGTACAGAGGTCAAGAATGTTTTTAAATCTCGACTTCCTAAGCAACAGGGTCAATTCATCAAACTGAAGGTTTATTACCAGCTAATGAGAATTCTTACTTTTTAGCTTATAGAAAAGAAAAGTATTCCCCAAATACTCACTGTGCTGAGTATATCCTTGAACAAAATCTATAATAAAATGTTGGTGACTTTTTACTTTCAATTTGTAATAATCCCCACTCACACTTAATTCAGAGATTCCAAGGATTATAAAATACCTCCTAGTTTTAGTCAGTATCTGCTATTATACTATATCTTAAATTTGTGATCTCTGAAATTTGCATTTTGACAAATCAGAAAAATTTGAAAAGAAAAAGTGCATAGGCAGTAGTGGAACTAACTTAGCTCTCCTGTTATCTTATTTTGTTAATAAAACCTAAAGATTAAAAAAAATACCATATGCAATTCACTGACTTTTTACCTAGAGGAAAATGTACTTTGACAATATTTTAGAAAATAGTGCTAGTACTATATTCCACATTTAAAAAATTATATCATGATATATTTTGCCAGCTTCAATCATACTGATGGGCAGTCAGGTTCTTGCCTTTAATTTTGCTGTTGAAAACAACACTGAAATGAACATCTCTGAACATATAACTTTTACCTGTGTGTGTAGCATAAATCCCTAGCTGGGAATTACTGACTCAAAATAGCATTGTTTTTAAGACACGTAAAGCAATGAACTACAAATGGGAGGGCACATTTTGATGTTGAAGTATATCTGAGTGGCAGAAATTAGTCAAGTTAGAGTTATTACTATAAACATAAAATTGTACCTAGTCACTGGATATGCTATGGATTGTATGCAACCCACACTTTTACAAACATATATATCTACACATGATATGCAAAACAATGAGTACATACACATTTAGAAATATAAAGGGAAAGAGGGAGGAAGATAGAAAGAGTAAAGAAATAGAGAGAAAAAAAACTTTTAATTGTGTTTAACATCAATGAAGGAAAAGAATATAAACAATTTATCAGAATTTTTAAAAAATTCCACATTTCAGAATTTCACATTCTTTCTACGTCAAAATTCAGTGTTATGCTAAACTATAAAAGAAAGAATTTTAATATTCTTACTGTTGACCATGTTTTCTATATAATATTTTCTCTTTAAACTATAAGACAAGGTATTCATGTGAAATATTCATTGCACAGAAAGGAAGGCGTCATATTAAGTCCATGTGCATCTTACCTTTTTGAAGTGGGTGTATATCGAGAGCATGAAGTTCCATCCCAGGCACAGTAGGGGTCTCTGGCGAGACAACAGTCTGCACAAGCTTTCCCATAAGTGTCACATCTGTGCAGTGAGAGCTGAACCAATCCATCTCGGGAACCAATGTACAATTGTTGCTGCAAAGCAGGCAAAACAAATGAATTGGCAGCATCTTCCAAACTAGTCTTAAGAACTTCCCTTTCTTGAATACCACATCACAGATCTAAATCCGTCTCCTAGGGTGACCTGCCCATAATAAACACTTGTACAGACACATAACAAAGAGGAAGATAAGTCAATCACTCCTACCCTTGACAGGATGGTGATTTGAAGACCTTGGTACTAAAACGGACAGCATTCTATTGGGCTAGAGTAACCTTGGCAGTAATTGAAGAAAGTTAAAAACCAGCTGCTAGACTGAGCAATTAAGATGTCAAATTCCTTCTCAATAGTTGAAAATATCCTTTGGTAGAGTATATCAAGCACACATACTATAGGTGATGCTGATGGTCTTCACCTGACACAGTTACTAGTGGAAGAGATGACTGAAAAGAGATTTAGGAAACTTTCCTGTGGTTTTAACTAACCATTCCATTTGCTAATGAAGTATGTACTGGCCCCTGAAGGACAATGGGTTATAAGTGGGAGAAAAAGCATTTGGCATCACTATGAAGAAAGTATTAAGGAGACTTGAGGGATACCTTATCACAAATGAAAGGCTGCAGGATACTGAAAAACCCAGCAAATACAGTTACCTTTTGAGAATAAGTTCTGAAAATAATGCATAGCTCCCTATATGTATTCATTTGAGTGTATGTGGTGGTGGTGAGGGATTGGGGAAGGGGGGGGGAGGGTGGTACAAGTGAATGAGCCATAGTCTGTGCCTTCAAGAACTCATGGCCAACTCAGGGGACCATGTGAAACTCTATGTGAAGAAAAATAATCTGAGAAAATAGATATTGGCACAAATAACATACATGTACTCAACCTACAGAAATTTTTTACCTATTAAACTGTCAGTTGAGACTTCCTGGTAACTAAATACAATGTACATTTTTTAGTATTTGTTTTACTTCAATTCTCCATAGTGTTTGACCTAAAGAGTTGAAACCTTCTTTACTTTCTCTGGTTCTTCCTCTCTATTTCTGCCTGACTTCTGTTTCCTTTGATGATTCCTTTCTTTGCTTTAATTGTTGGGTCTCTCTGTTTTCTGTTCTCATTCCTTTACCCTTATTGCACAAAGACTAGAGATATCTTGAAAACAAAAATGTAGACACACTGATTTCCCTAAATCTACACCTTGGCAAGAGGCACTGTCTTTAGCCACCCAAGACACAAATCTGGGAGTTGTCTTTAATCATCTTTCTCTCTCCTTCGGTCTGTCACCTTATCTTTTCCATTCTCTCATACAGAACTCACTAATCTATTTCCTCTTCTCCCTCTTCACCGCCACTGTCTGTCTCGGTTCTTATCATTTCTTTCTTGGATTACTTGTAAGTGTCCTAATATTTCCACTGGCTTCAGCCTTGTTTTCCAACAACCCCCACCTCTAACCCAAAGGTTAATCAATCCATCTTAAGCACTGCCATACCAGACTGGTCTTTCTTTCCCTCCCTCCCTCCCTCCCTCCCTCCCTCCCTCCCTACCTCCCTCCCTCCCTTCCTTCCTTCCTTCCTTCCTTCCTTCCTTCCTTCCTTCCTTCCTTCCTTCCTTCCTTCTTCCTTTCTAAAAGGAAAATCT
>NW_005871099.1:1177428-1341249 GCF_000147115.1 Myotis lucifugus | reverse complement strand
ATCATCACACCCTCCTGCTTAAGGATTTCATTGTCCTTAGCCATTAACTGTTAAACAAAAATGTGCCTAATCTTGCTCTGGTCTAATTTTCCCAGACTCATTTCTAGTCCCTTGTCCCTGGAGCACAGATATGTCCTTTGCTTTAATTGTACAGAAACTTATTAGAATACACTATGGTCTCTCGCTCTTCACACCTTTTCAAACGTTCTCCTCTTCTACTTGGCATATGATTCCCCACCCATCTCCCTTTCTATTTATCTGGTGAACTGCAACATCCTTGATGGCTCAGGTTGCATATCTCTGCTTTTAGCTATCTTCCCCTGCTCCCTTGGCTTCCTTTTAGACGAGTTCCCCTCCTCTGTCTCCCTAGTACATGCTTCCATTGGTCTCTGAATTGTCAGCAGATCCTTTGGTTCCCAGATCCACCATGAGCTTCCAAAGACAAAGGGTTATGCCATTCATGCACTTCTGTACCCTCCAACGACAGCAGTAGGCCTTCAAGTACTAAGTATTGAGTGGTGAACAAATTAATGGAAAATATTGAAGAAGGAACTTATTTAGATCTTTTCTTAATAATCCCTCTACCATACTAGGCATAGCCGTGTAAGACAATTTTAGCAAAACTTTAATGTAGAACATATTATCATGTGACTTTCTTAAACTTTAGGGGTACATGTAGAAATAGGAATGCAAGTCTTAATCTCTTGAATCAACTGGGACTTGGCATATCATATCTGAGAACTGTGAAGTCATATTAAAATTATTGTTATTATTATTATTAGCTACCATTTACTTTACACTTAAAATGTACCAGCTCTCAGTCCAAAAGTGTGCATTTGACATCCTATTTATTAGGAGGTGGATATTATTTTTCTAAATTTGCTGTTGAGGAAATTGATTGTGGGAGTCAGATATTAAATGATAGGTGGGAGGTTAACTGTTGGGTTATTTGCCACCACAGTTCAGAGTCTACCTCCTAGACTTCCTGATTAAAAACCATTTTTAATGATTAGGGCTGGTGTTCTACATGAGTTACTTTATGGCCTTGACCGAAAGACATCCTCATGAGGCTAGAAAAGTGAGTTCAATTTTCAAGAGCCACAGGAAGGGGAGAATATGTTATTCAATGAATGAAATTTGGTTTCATTTATTCTAAGGCAAGACTGAAACAATAGTTTTTAATCAGTTATAAAATAAACACATAATCTAAAGCTTTTTCTATTATTTATAATTTAACTTGCAATTTCAATGAATTTTCTCTAAAAATAAACTTTAATTCAATCATCCTGTTGCTTTGTGGTTAATTTTTACACAAAAATTAAGAAAATACCTGTTTCAAAGACAACTCCATGTTCAAGATGATTGATGAGTGCTGAAAAAGAAATTAAATATTAATGATCATTAAGAATCTTTTACAGTAGCCAGTAAGTTGTTTTATCTTGTACCAAAGATCCATGAAGTAAACTTCAAGGCTCTGTTATATAGGGGAGGAAAGGATCTTAATGTTTGCTACTTCCTCCCAATGGGTAGTAATTCTACCTTAAAAAAACTTTTCAAAACAGTTATTTTAAAGCATTTTATTAAAGAATAATCACCTAACTATATGAGAAACACTACATTGAAAATCATTCCCAGGTACCCAAAAGGTTTCTCCTTCTTCTGCTTATCTTAACTGCTTCCATGTAATTCAAACTAGTGTTGACAAGAACATCTCCATAATTATTTATTACCTTTTTCTGCTCTTACTTAGATCAGTAGTTGAAAAACTTGTGTTCAAGTGCGGAGTTCTGAAGAGTTATAGTGCTCCTTGTGGATGACCACATTCTTTATGGAACTCTGCAAAATGCTGGTGCACATGATACCTTGATATAAACTAGGGCCAGTTTTGTAGAAAAGATGGCTCTATGCATGCAGTAGAAAATCAGACGCCTGAACACAAAAAGCTTCCAAAGTAAAAAGATGGAATGTTTTAAATGTTTTCATCTATCTATTCATCTAAATTCATTTATTTCTCACCAGTCAATATTTATTAATTGAAAAACAATAGCAAATGTAAAAAGTTTACAAAAGCATATGAATAAAAAACTTTAAAGCAAGAAAGTCCTAGCCAATAACTTCTTGTTATATATTTTATAAAACAGGTTCATTATTTAATTTTTTTGTGGTTATTTAATCTTAGTGGAATCCAAACAGTTTTCTTGACCACTGACAGAAACTTATTCTAATGTACCTATCTGTGTTTTGGGCTTTATTTTTGGCCTCTGGATTCACATTTATATTTGACATAGATTTTGTTTTTGGTAGATGCCAGGTAGTAGTTCTTTTTTTCTTGTTAACTCCTTGACCATTATTATCTTCACAATGTAAACAGGATTCAGTAGAACCCAGCATGTTATTTAACTTGAGCCCCTCACAGTGGAAGGCTCTACTCTCTTGTAGGGCAAAACATGTTTACACGGAAACAGTCCATTTCAATAAAATGTTTCAACAAAAATGTTATAAAAGGCTTAGCATATTTTTAAAAGCTCTTCTAAGAAATGCAATTTTATTTCTAATGTTATTTTCAGAAAATAATTCTATATTGAATTTCATTAAGGATCTACAAAGAATGCCACAACTCAAATTTACTGTGAAAAGTCAAAGACATTCCCAAAATCTGGAGAGCTATTATTTTAGGTATACTAACTCTTTCGGTGGGCAAGGGGAATTTAACAAATGTGAAAACTAACTTGCATGCAACCTTTTTGTTTGTTTGTTTTAAATGTCCTTACAGAATAGCAAGGGCACATGAGAATACTCTTCCAGTTCTCTCAAATCCAAAGGAGAAAATTTTGAAAAGTAAAATTGATAAAGTAGAAAAGCATCTGGATAGTAAAAGAGACGCAGGCTTTCATCCACTGTGGCAATTTGTCTGGCCATAGGCTCAGAGAATGCAGTAATGAGGGGCAACCCAGGAGCCCCGAATTCAGTGGTATTCTACAGGGGAAGATGAGTCCTCTTCTTAACTGTTTTAAACATTTTTTGCCATAGCTTAAGGAAAAGGAAAATAAAGAAGCTGTTTGCAAGCAATTCTTCTGGAAAAGTGATGATGTTAAAACACCCTATCTCAAAGCCCACTCAGTTTCATCTCTTTTCCCAAAACTCTGGATGGAGTCTTACCTTGAATATCTGCAACTCCTCCAGTACTACCTCTTCCATATTCCACTTCTCCTTTGAAATGCTGACAACTTTTAGGACCGTTCCAATGTCTGAAAAAAAATACAATACCCATAATCCTTCTATTTCTCCTTCAATGTTCAGTTGTAAGCATATTCCTAGCAACCTTCAGATAATACCCTAATTTTTCTTTAAATACCTTTCAAGAAATCAGATTAAATAAAGCATGCAAGAAATAAAGCTTAATATATATTATTCTCCCTTCCCAAAACATTATAGCTTTTATCTCATAAAACACATCTTTATAAAGAAAATATTAAAAGACATATGTTTGTAAGAGAAACTATTGATGTTATATACATGGAGGAAACTAGCTCACTTATCAAATGTATTTTATATACATAAACATTATTAGTGGGCTAGAAATTAAAGTTTTTGTTTAAAATTATTTTATTTAAATTTAAGACTATTAAAAGGTTAATAATATAAACCAAAATCAACATTTTGAAAAGATGCTTAAATAGGAATCTTACTTTGCTGTTCTGTAAGGTGACACACCATTACAGAAAAACAATCTAAGGAACATTTTAGAAGAAAAGAATCCCATTTGCAAATTAACTTATACAAAATAGATGCTTTTAAAGTTCTAAGCACTGGGGTTAGAGTGTATTAACATTTATGGTAATAATCCTGTTTGCACAAATTCATCTAGATTATTTTCTCTGTTTTTAAATAACTCTGGAATCTTTAAAAATATTAAATATAAAATGCCCAAATGTCATGATTGGAAATCTATCTTAGCATCCCTATAATGTAATCAGTAAAAGTTAGGTAGTACCACCTAGTGGCAGAATGGCATTTATGACACTGAAATGTTCAAAACCTAGGCATGAGCTTGGGGTAGGTGGTAAAAATTAAGTGGCAAACTCCTCAGAAGCAGTGACAAACTAATTATTTCAAGTTTTGATGTCTCAGTAACAATCTCTGTGGCATTGGGAACATCACTTTTTTTTCCTTGGCCTTGATATTACCACTTCAACACAATCAGGTTTGACTGGTTTCTGGAGAGCAATTGGAATCTGTTACACACAGGATTCCTAGTAGACCCAACTTCTGTAGAACCAATATATTTTTAGGATAAAATTATTCTAAAGTTGTTCTGTACTTCTATGTCCTCCTCCAATAAAAAGTTCATTGCTTGAAACCCATTCATTTCTATCAATGCCATGCTTGATCCATTATAATACATAGTAAGATGCAGTGCTTTTCTATTAATGATATACACTGAGTGGCCAGATTATTATGACCACCCCATCAGTACAATGAAGTGAATTAGTTATGCAAATAATAATAAAACCTTGAGAGTATTTGCTTAGGAAGTTTTCAATATTCAGTATTTTTGGAAGTGTCAATGAAGTACTGATGGGGTAGTCATAATAATCTGGCCGGTCATAATAATCTGGTCATTCAGTGTATGTTTTATTTACTGCCATTAGAATTCATATGACACTATGAGATAACACTTTTTTTTGGAAAAATAGTTTATTTATTTTTTTGTGAGAGGGCAACATTGAAGGGCTGCCTCCTACATGCCCCCTACTGGGGATGGAGCCTACAACCCTGGGCATGTGTCCTTGACTGGGAATCAAACCAGCAACCTCCTGGTGCAGGAGACAATGCCCAACCAACTGAGACACACTGGCCAGGGTGATAGTATTTTTATTTCTGAGACGTGCTAAATCAGTAATATTTCTCTTTATGGAAAAAAAATTTTTTTTTTCATTTTATAATTACTGAGTTGGCAGAAAAAATAATAAATACATAAATCAGGTTCAATAATGAAGGTGATACATAATCCACAAAATTCAAGGATAAGAAAAAATATCTTCAAGAAGTTTCTACTTAAAGAACTTTACAAAGCAATGCTTAACTATTTTGAAAAGGCATCTTAACTCATCTTAAGTCACTGATTCTCAAAACTGGGTAAAAGGATCCTTTGGGGTAGGGCTTATCAAATATCTCAGTAGGGAAAAGCAAATGGGATGTTTGAAGATAAAGAAACACTGCTTTGTCGTGCTTGTTTAATTTTAGTCCATAGTCATTCAACAAATAGACACTGAGAACCTACTCTACAGCAGGCACATTGCAGTCCTAATATACAAATATATTTTAAAATCTCAAATAAATACTAAAGGAGGCTGGAAGACATTTATGATTCTCAATTAAAAGCGCGTGTTATGCAATTTTTATTTATTTCAGATAGAAGGGAGAGGGAGAAAGAGATAGAAACATCAATGATGAGAAAGAATCATTTATCAGCTGCCTCCTGCACACCCCTACTGGGGGTCGAGCCCGCAGCCCCTGACCGGAATCAAACCTGGGACCCTTCAGTTCGCAGGCTGATGCTCTATCCACTGGCCAAACCAGCTAGGCGTGTTATGCAATTTTAAGAAATACCAACTAATGAGTGACCACCTGGAAAGAGATGCATCTACCTTGATCTGCAGAATTCCCCAGCAAGGTAATCTCCAAACTCCCTAGGTCCTTAAAACCCAAGAGAAGAACTAATGAGAAAAGAGGTAGGGGTGGGTGTGCAGAGGGGTAAGTGATAATCTTCCTATAAATGAAGACTGAGGCATTTGAACACAACAAAAAATTACTGACTAGATATTCACTAATAAGTACTCATTTTGGTTTTGATCAAAAAATAATTTTGAAGTTTTGTTTTGTTTGTGTAATAATGAAAAATGCCTTGGAAGGGAAGCATAATCTTGTTCTAGGGTACCTGTTCCAAGAAACATTACATCATACTGGCCATCTTCTGCCACCACATGATCCACCACAATCTGCGTCAGTCTGTAATCCACATTGATTCGCTTGAATGTTGGTCCTCCCGCAACTGGATAGACTGACTTATACATCACAGGGTGCCGCTTGATGAAACTGATGACGTCATCCGGAAAATCACGGGTGGATTTGATCAGTGGGTCATAGGTTTTGCTTGGACACTGAAAAAAAATGAGGGGAGTATGCACCTGAAAAATTTCTACTTTGTTCTAATACAAAGGCTTATCACTGAAAATATTAAAGGGATGGTGAACGGGATCATTGTAGAATCACTTGTACTTAGAAATAAATGCAGTTTACCTCAGATATAGCTAAATCCAATCTTCTCTCGCAAAAATATTATGTTATACTCATTTATCTGTATTTTCTAAAGTTTCCACAGCAAGCTTTGTTCCTATAAAAATTTTTATTTCTTGTAAAAATACATGAAATTTGAGTCAGATAATTTTTAAGAAAGTAATCGGCAAACATGGGACTATGAAAGCCATTATTTTCCATTTCTTTTTAATTAATTTAAGATTTCATTTTTAAATTCAAACCATAACTATAACGTGTGAAAACTCAACAGCTCTTCCCCCAAAGGATCTGTGGAACTTTCTCACTTCTGTCTAAAATTGCCTGAGTGTCTTTGTGTCCACAAATTCAATAGTTAGCATATCCTGCCCCCTGGTGGAAAAGTGAGACATTCCTACCAGCAGAAAGTCAATGATTTGCTATCTTTATCCAAAGAACATGAATAATTACTTTATAATTACTTTTTAAGTACTATACATATCTCCACTCCTATTTTCTAAATTTATTTTATTATTTCAGTATATTATGATTTAGTAAGTTACTGCAGAATAATTCTGTTACCACATTTAAATTCTTCCTGAGCTAATGCATTCTTTTGGAATGGAAAACTTTGGCTACATGACACAGGCATAGAGAAGAAAATGAGTGACATTGAGGAAAGCTTTTAAGAATGTGCTGCTTTTTCCATATTTTAGTTTTTTGACATTGGGAATAATTTCCACTGAACTGAACCATTTATACTAGGCATTAATTAGAATCCTGTCGAAAGCCCAAAATATAGCATACTGCTTAGTCAAAGCATCAACAGGGTCATCCTCAGGGAACTAAAGATACTGAGATAGCTTTACAGTCACAATATATGACCCTGGCCCAATATTATACCAATGGCTCACTAAATTAGAAAAATATCACAAAGGTATACAAAAATAAATCTGTTAATGATTTTTAAAATTAATTTGAAAATATCTTTATCTTTCACACACAAAAAAAACAAACAAGCAAAAAAAAACCTTGTATAACTTGTCTTAATAAACTGGTCTTAATAAACTGATGTTTTCTTGATATCTATTCAAATATCCTAGAATATTAGTCATTTGGTTATTACTTAGTCATTTGGTCTTAACTGTATGTTGGTCTAAAGATCTAAGTTTGTGTCTGCAGTCACTGCTTCTAGCACATAGCCTTCAGCCAAATGCAATGTCAACTGTATAATGGAAGGAACCCCATATTAAATAGATTAAGCTGCAACTCAGAATGGATATGGAGCTCAAGTGATTCAAAGCTCTTGCCCAATTAGAGGCTGCCTGTTTGAGGCTCAGTTAAAGGCAATTTATACTGGGCTTATAGCTTACAATGCCTGCGGTACAATCTGGTTGGTCTATCATTAAAATCAAAGCAAAAGCAAAATTTTGCCTGCATATTTTTGAAACAGCCCTCCAACTTAAGAAAAAAAATCTCTCTGGACTTTGCAGCTGTAGTTATGCAGTAGCCAAAATTTCAAAAGAAATAATACGATGATATTGATGCCACAGTGTTTGGTACCACATTTTCAAATAATTCAAGTTTTTAATATGAAAAAGCAGAGAGGGATGAAGATATGAACATTTAGCGATGAAACAAATATGACATTTTCCCTCATTGCTCACCACTGACAAAAAGGTTTTAGTGTAATAAAATCTAGAAAAAAGAAGAAAAGAAGGGAAACCTGGTTTCTATTGACCATTATAAAATGATCTTTGAAAATGCGTGTTTTTTGTTTTTTTATGGCAGCTTTTCCTCATGGCATGCTGCCAGTGTTTGTATAAGATGGTTTTCGTCCAGGTTGCTATGTGCGATCTCTCAGGTCCACGTCTCCGCTGTGCTTTTACAAATGAAAGTGATTTGGTAGAGTTGCTCCCTGAGGTTTAAGATAGTACCATTTGAACCAAAGACTGTTATTATAGTACATTAAAAACCAGAGGAATTTCTCCTTTGATATCATATAGCTGAGTAGCACACAGATCTAAAAATAGCTTGAGATGCCAACCAAATGATGCAGGTAAGAGTGAAATAGGAAAGAGAAACTCCACACAGAAAAAAGAGAAATGTAGGAAAATGGTACATCTAAAGAAAATGAGCATATTCAACTATTTTCCTTTAGAAAACCCTATAAAGCAGTGGTTCTCAACCCCTTGGTCGTGACCCCTTTGGGGGTCGAATGACCCTTTCACAGGGGTCGCCTAAGACCATCAGAAAACACATATATAATTACATATTGTTTTTGTGATTAATCACTATGCTTTAATTATGTTCAATTTGTAACAATGAAAATACATCCTGCATATCAGATATTTACATTATGATTCATAACAGTAGCAAAATTACAGTTATGAAGTAGCAATGAAATAATTTTATGGTTGGGGGTCACTACAACATGAGGAACTGTATTAAAGGGTCGCGGCATTAGGAAGGTTGAGAACCACTGCTATAAAGTTTTCCTATTGCAGCTTTATATTCCAGGTATTAAAAATCAAGTGGATTTTTCTCCGTGTGTATATACACTTTTAAATTCTACGCATTAACATGGTCCATCTGAATATACTGTAGAGGTCCATTTATTTCTGCCGCCAGCTTTCTATCATTGGCCTGACTTCCGCTAATTTAGCTCCTATGACTGTACAAAATAAATCAAGGAGCTTATCTGTGTAAAACGAAAAGAGCAATTTACCAAAGTTTAGAATGTCATTATCTTGCTGGAAATAATACCGGCAAAAGAGTAGAAGAGAAAGAGAAAACTGCCTAGACAAACCGTGAGATGAAAGGGTAAACCCAACAGCCACAGGCCATGGTTCAGGGCCTATCTCTCATGGCTGGCGGCCACAGCTGGCTAGGTGTGATCATGTTATGCTTGGCAGATCTGTGTGTTTGTAGAGGGCCTTTAGTCGTGCAGTGGGAAGCAATGGATAAGAGGAGAAAAATGGTTTTTATCCAATGAGGGAACTTTGCCCCTTGGCCAGGCACCAGACAGCTGTTACAAGTTTTCTCCCCCTAATGCTTCAGGCTATTCTCTGCAGGTTGCAGTTTCCTTTTAAACAAGTCAGAGGAATGACTAACGTGAGGAAAGAATTGGCACAAGGAAAAAAACTAAACCAAGCTTTCATTTTTAGCAAACTGGGAAAAATAAACTACAATGCAAGAAAAGAATCTGATTTTTATTTATAAAGTAAAAAAAATGCGGATTTAATAGAGACCATCCTATTTCCAGCTTATTCATCTAAGAGTCAGTTTTTAACAACTATGGACAGGAAAGACCCTATAGTCAATATCAGAGACAGAAAGGCCAGGGGTACAAATAAAGAGGGACATTTCTCTCTCTCTCTCTCTCTCTCTCTCTCTCTCTCTCTCTCTCTCTAATATATTTTTATTGATTTAAGAGAGGAAGGGAGAGGGAGAGAGAGATAGAAAAATCAATGATGAGAGAGGATCATTGATCGGCTGCCTCCTGCAACTCCCCTACTGGGGTTCGAGCCTGCAACCCAAGCATATGCCCTTGACCAGAATCAAACCAGGGATCCTTCAGTCCACAGGCCGATGCTCTAACCACTGAGCCAAACCAGCTATGGCTCTCTCTCTCTCTCTTTTAAGGTTCCCTTTCCTTTAGAGGAATTGCGACACCAGAAAAAGGAAAACATTGTTGAATAGAGTAAGTAGTCTGGAGACCCTCATTGCAAAACTGAATGTTGGCTCTATGGAAAAGAAAGTTAAAATCAATTGCCTCTCATCATTTCCAAGAAACACAGCCTATATACACAGCTAAGGGAAATGAAAGTGATGCTTTGTCTTATGTCCTCTTCAATGTAACCAGTGTTAAGAACTTGGGATCAGGAGGCCCAGATTCTAGTCCTGCCTCTGATTCCCCTTCTAGAAGCAAAAACCTAAGAGGATTAGAATTAAAGATATTCTCAGTAATTTAGAGAAGTAATGACTAAGTAAAAGTTTGTCATTAAGTGGAAGGCCATGCAGTGAACAAATGTTGAGAAGAAAATGACACTGTGAATGTTTATATGATAGAGAGGCATCTAGGAGCCAGGGATGTATAAAATGAGACTTCCCTGCAGTTCTCCAAAGATTTTACATTAATTGGGAAAGTTTTACTTAAAACAAAGCAAAGCAAAGCAAACTACAAAATGTTAGCTATATTCCGCAGGTGCATAAATGAAAAGATAGCATGAGACACTGTGAGAAAATTCTTCCATATTTTTCAGTCCCTGTTGGTAAAATTATCACAGTATACCACCCCACAAGTCTAAAGGAAGTCTAGGAAACTTTTTTAAAAATTATGTATTTTTTTCTTTAGTCAGGGACACCTATATTTGCAAGTCAACCTTCAAACATCTCTTAGCTAGAATATAATCAAGAAAATCCTTATTTCATGGGGCCAGTCTACAACTCAGATCTAATTTAGGGGATTTAATGAAGACTTAAAATTCTGAGAATCATCAGGTCTCTAAGAACATGTCATTGTGCAAAAGCCAAATATTTTAGGAGGGTCGGGAGAGAAAACTGAGCACCCAGAGAGTTCTGGGACTTGTGGATTCCATGGTCATGTCAACCCCAGCCATTTCCAGGGTAGGTTGGAATTCATTAGCAATCATTCTAGTTGTAGGTTAAGCACCATTACTGATATCGACATATGATATCATTATTCTGTGATTCAATCCCTCCAGGATTTGCTTTGTTGAATAAAAAGTCATATTGAATAAAAAGTCATAAACTGGATTCAGTTAAGGCAACGATGAAAAAGAATGCCTTTCTAGAACATGTGGATATGCCAGCGCCCAGAGTTGGTCCATAGTAGCATATTTGGTATGATGAACTTTCCAGTGGACCTGGAATAAAAAAACTTTGTGATTTTTCAATGTCTTTTACAGTGTCAGAAAGTCTAATCCTGTGGTGGAAAATAGGACTATTATACATATCTACATCCACATCTTGAGTTTGGAAGATTTTATCTCATAGCAGAGGGACAATAGGGCCCTACTGTAAAGGGAGTAGAGTGTTTCTCCTTTACCTTTGATTTTCTCCAGAGAAAAACCCATGTGAAGAACTGTACTTCCTGTTTAGTGAAGATATGAAATGTTACACAGAGGGAGATATTTCATTATTTTAATTAGGTGGCAGCTGAAAAAAGTCACTTAAGATTGTTTTTGCAGTGGGTCAGTTAAATGAAATAGCTAATTGATTATGTAAATATGAATATAAAAAAGTATTTTTAATTTTTCTAGATATCTGCATTCCTAAAACAGATTTGGAGAGGGGAAATGTTTATACAGGGGCTGTTTGAGATTTAACAATTCTTACTCAAGTGTTTTACAGGATATTTTGATATTATTTTCTTCTTTTCTTACTAAAAAGACAAAGTTTTTCTGGGTATAAATTAGTAGTGAGAATTACAATGTGTTATCATTCACCAATGTACACAAAGTAAAATTAATTAAATCAAGTTGCAAAATTAAAAGATAGTACTTATAGCTATCTCACTTTGCTCCCTAGCAAAAATGGAGCCTCAGTTAGGAAATTCATGTGTATTTGATCTTTAAAAATAAAGTTTAACAGTAAAAGTAATAACTATTTGGGGGGGATGGAATTTGTTATTTTCACAAAATTAGAGTTTTATACATTGTCAAAAAATGGCACAATAATTCATAAGTAATGAAACATATTTCTTTAATATTTGAACTTCCAAAACAAGTACTTCCTACATTTTGGCTATTGTGAATAGTGTTGCAAGGAATAAGGGAGTGCTGATCTCTCTTCAAGATCCTGATTTCAATTGTTTTGAATAAAAATACCCAGAAGTGGGTGGCTGGATCATATAATTTTATTCCTAAGTTTTTGAGGAACCTTCATACTGAATGCGGAAACAGCCTAAATGTCCACTGATGTATGACTAGATAAAAACACACACAATGCGATAGATTTATACATATTCAGCCATAAAAAGGAAGATCCTGCAATATATGACAGCAGAGATGAACTGGGACACTATGCTAAGTTCAATAAGTAAGTCACAGAATGACAACTATTGCATGATCCCACCCATATAAGTTACCTAAAGTAGTCAAACTCATGGAAGCAAAGAATAGAGTTGTGATTTTTTTCCTCCCCAGGATCAGGGAAGGGAATAAAATGGAAACTTATTAATCAATGGACATAAAATTTCAGTTATGTAAGATGAATAAGTTATAGAGATCTACTGTGCCTATAGATAACAATACTGTGTTGTGCACTTCAAAATCTGTTAAGAAGGTAGATCTCACATTAAATGTTCTTCCCACAACCTCAAAATTTTAACTACTTTCTGCTCACCTTTTCAATAAGAGACTGGTTTAAGAACTGAAACTCACTTTTAAATAAACATTAAATACTTTGCATTTATGAATAAATCCTAAAAATTCCTTACCAAAACAGAATTAAATTACAGAGTATATCTTTTACAATAAATAAAATATCAAAAAAAGAAGAAATCTGCCTTTAAAAATCTTCCCCAAATAATGCATTATCTAGCATCCTGTTATTTTTGTCATGATCTCAGTTTGATTTCCACATCTGACCTGTGTTAGTCATTGTATGGCACATAATTCCGTATTTCATGTCACTTGGAGCTTCTCATTACCAAGACTCCCAGCACATTAATGCTTTACAAAGTCCATCAGAACAAAATATAGTTTGTTCAGACATGCTATTTGGACACCAGAGGGCAGAAGAATCCCTTGAAGTGAAGGAATTCTGTAAATACATCCTGTGCATCGGTGTGTTTCCAGGCTATTTAATTAACACTGTAGGGTAGTGTTATCATTGTAAGGCTAGGAGTTTAGGTTTGCCTTGTCACAGGAACTACATAGTTATGTCAGAAAAAAAAAAATAAAGTAGCTATGGCACCCTGAAAGTTGTAGTGTTTATTTACCCGAGTGGTAATGTCAACAGAAGTCACTCCTGGGAGAACAAGCTACAACTCAACCTTGTCAGCAAAATGGATGCAGAAAATATAAAAGCAAAGGTGGTTTGTAATAATCTATTTAAAATTTTTAGCTTGAGCAGAAAGTGGTTTTCAGGAAAGATTCTGACATTTCATAGAAAGCATATTATTCAGCAATATTTTTATTAAAGTGTAATATGTTCCCCTAATTACAAGTGCAATAGGAATATATAAAACGAATGACAATTGCAAAAAAATGGCTTCAAAACTTCATGATTATTTGTGCAGAGAACAGACCATTTCTCCCTGGAGAAACAATGCACGGTTTTGTTTGGTTGTTTGCCTTTATCATTTTGAAGGTGGAATGGCATGGAGATAACAGCATTTGAAGTTCCATAGATCTAAGTTGAATCACAGTCTCATCGCTTCATAAACTATGAGACTATGAGCTTCTTCTTATCCATAAAATATCTACATCATGTTGTTGTAAAGGTACTTATCCCTGTGTCTGGATCATGTTTAAGTATAGTTTTTGACTAAGTTTTTTGATCTGGAGATTTGTAGAAAATAAAAAGATTCATAGTTTTACTTAAACAAAAATGATCTAGTGAGAACAGTTTATGTTTTGAGTTTTCAACCTGTGTCCCATCATGTGGTGCTTCTTTTCTCATCGATGAAAACCCTTCTCACTGACGTGTATATTTTACTATGTGTGTGGGGGTCACATATTCATATTTCAGGGACGTGGCTGTGTCCGGAGGAGGGGAGTGACATGGCATATGAGGGGTCTTTATGCCTCCTGTGGCATTCATCGCTCTTTCAGGCAGGGGCAGGGAAGTGGTGACCATGACCCACCTCTGCAGCAACTCCAGCCCACACTATAACCAGAGCCTAATGTCATTGGAATGGTCATTTCAATTTCTTAATATCAAAAGAATCAACTGCTGCATATAGGTATGCAAATAATTTTCTGTAATTAATGTAAATGGTTTCAGTCTCAAATTCTTTTTCTTGTAACATCCAGATAATTAAAAATGCTTTTTCAAATGGCCTGAATGGTCATAGTCTTTTATTTAAAACAAACTCAGGTAGAAATAGCACAGAATGTGATAGTCTATGATACTTAACCCCAGAATCCTAGTATGATAAAACTTTCCCAGCCAGAGCTCTATGAATTTTAATCCTCTTCCTTACCCGCCCCCCCTGCCAATACATATAACATATTCATTATATATTACTAGGGGCCCAGTGCACAAATTTGTGCACCTTGAAAGGAACTATGGGCCGCAAGGCTGCAGTAGGCACAGAGGTGGGTCTCAGTCCATCCTCCGTGACCCAGCCCGGCCCCTCCAGCCACAGTCCCCACAGTCCCCTGTCTGCCTGCAGCCCTGTTCCCACCGTTGCCACTCCCATGCGCTGATGGCACCGCCCCGCTCACACCCACTGAAGGTGTGGAGTGATTGGGGCCAGCGCCAGCATCAGGTGTGAGCGGGGCCTGGTGCTGTCAGCAGGTCCGAGTGGAAGCTGCTGCCCCAATTGCCCCTCAGGAGCAGGGAGAGGTGGAGAAGCCGTCAGGGGAGATCAGGGCCAGCAGCTGCCGCTTGCACCTGCTGATGGTACCAAGCAATCAGGACTGGCACCAGGCACTGGCAGCGGGTGCAAGCAGGGCTGGCACTGTCAGCAGGTGTGAGCGCCGTGCAGGACCGTGGCACGCAGGAGCAAAGGATTTATAGTAACCAGCAGAGGCTCACCCTGATGGCAGCAACTGGCACCCCACCTTGGTCTGGTGCCCCCGCTCACCTGCTCCACCATCCTGCCACAGCCGATGCCTGCCATGTTCTGTTCACACCCCCTGGTGGCCAGTGCACATCATAGCGACCGGTTGTTTGGTTGTTCAGGTTGTTCTGCCTTTCGGTCTATTTGCATATTAGCCTTTTATTATATAGGAGGATATATACAGGGTATCCCAAAAATGTATACACATTTTAACAGCTCAATTTTGAAAATAGAATACATTTTAATAAACACTGCCTTTATAAGTATTCAAAGTATGGATATACATTTTTGGGGACACCCTATATGTGTGTTTATTCAGTAAAAGATCTTCCATGGAAAGGGAAAATAAATATATTTTAACATCAAAAGTTTCTCATCTAGTATCTTAGTACAGGACTAAGATCTCGGGCTCTGCCTCCTGAGTCTCTGGGTTTACATCTCAGCTGCAGCACTCACTAGCTTTGTGACCTTGGGCAGGACACTGCACCTGTTTGTGTCTGAGACTCCTCATCTGTAAATTAGCATTAATGATAACAGCACTTACTTCATAGACTCATTATGAAAATTAAGATTTGTAAAACCTTTAGAAGAGTGTTAATGCCCTGTGTTACTGTTACATATAAAAATAAAACGAGCAAGTACAGCTTTGATATACAAAGAAAATAAAGGGAATCATGAATATAATAAATTATTTGCAAAAGAAAAGTTGTTTCTACAAAAGTTGTGATTACCTAATAATCAGTCCAGAAACATCCCTGCAACATATTTATATTGAAGGATTATGAAAGGGAAATAGACATGGTTGTAAAGTGTGTTTCCCAGATTTAATTAGGTTACATAACAGGAAGATGAAAAGAAAATTCAGAAAGCCTGGCTACCAGCTGTTTCCCCTTTAGGAATGGACATATGAAAAAGAAAAATTCCGTAGAATTACACAGGTCAGGTCAACAATTTTTCTCAGAGATTTTGATGATGATTTTAGATCTCTTAGTAGGAATATTCATACTAAATCTCAAATGGAAAAAAAGGCATTTTTATTTATATCAGTTCAATATAATATTGAATATTCAATATATATTGAATTAGAACAATATAATATTGGTTCAATAACCAATCCTTAAATATTTACATAACAAACTGTTTTAAGCACATCAACAGTAAAACAGAAGCCTCCCATTTATAATGCATATACTGATTTTAAACTGCAATGGTTTTTTAGACAGATGCATAAAGTCTAAAACACATTTCTTATTTCATTTATGTTTTAAACACAATTTATAGTAATTGAATGGAATTTTGGACCCAGAATTCTCTAGGCCCTTTCCTATCTAACCTATGCATATTATTCCAAGGAGCAGCATTAAAAAAATAAATAAATAAAAAATAAAAAAAGATCAATGCATAACAAAAAAGGAGATAATTTGAATGAACGTTTTAAATTGATGTAGTTGTTTAAATGGGGACTCTAGCTACATATAGTGCTTTAGCTGGGGAATAAATACTTATTTGGCATTTCCTACTAATTTAGAATATTTGTCATTCTAGAACTAAATCATTTTGATGATTCTGCAGACTCATTGAGTCTATGTAAGTACTGTAAGTACTATGCAAGTATTATATAAGTACTACATTCTCAGCATAGTCTGCACTTTAAGATAGAGTCCATTGTTTCCTATATTACTCAAAATTCTTACTCAGAAGAAAAATGTTAAATTCCAGTAAAGGATGGAGATGTTAAAACATCACGTAAATAAATAATACTTATTTTTTTAAAAAACAACACAGTACTTATTGCTGTGGTGAAGGATGTAGTTTATTACAACATATTTAAAAAGAGAATATGGGCGTAAGAAAAGTACTTCATTATTAAGTTGAATACATACAGTGCCAGGTCGGGGATAAGGAATTCTTCCATCATACTGCACCCAGCGGTGGTCTGCGCTTTCCTTATGAGCATATGGGCCATTAAAAACCGCTCTGATGTCAGCCATGCTATACACACAAACAGCAGAGCCTTTGAAGATGGAGCTGAAAGAAAGCAACATGATTCAATCCACAGTTTCCTTCATTGGACACTCATTGAGCACAAATATGAGAGGTGCTGCAGACAAAATGTAGGTATGATCTCAAGGAGTTGATAGCCTGAATAAAGTGTATTAACAGTCATATCATGGGTCATTGCAGTAATCTAAGCAGCACACAGATAGGTACCCAATACTGGGCTGTCTGGTAAGTTTTCAGGGAGTAGGTGACATCTAAACCAACAATGCATAAATAAGAATTTCCTAGAAAAACTGGAGGATAGAAAGAAATACGTAGAAAAGAGTATTATATTTATCCACATGCTCTTAAATTTTATTTGAGGTTATTTCAGCATAATGCCCTCTAAAGAATTTAAAATGAAAGGTGCATTATTTACTTTTTTTTAAAAAAAGAAATAATCTAGACATGTAGTTAATAATGATGTGTCTGTTTTCTTAAGTTGAGTGAATGACCATAAATCCTGGCTATTTAATGTTTAATTAATTTAAATATGTTGAAACTGGGTCAAATGGGAGATCCATTTTTAATTTTTTGAGGAAACTCCATACTGTTTTCCATGGTGGACACAGTGAGTAGGGGGAGTGAGGGCATGTGCTGAGGGGGTGGGGGGAGCAGGAACGAGCGGGAAGAGGTCAATGGGGGAAAAGGATTCATATGTAATACTTTAAACAATAAAGAATTTTTAAAAAATGTTGAAACAATCTTTTTTGCTCCTTCTTGTATTTGAGTTTACATGTGAATCTTATCTGATGCTTAAAATTAAACTTAATTACACAGAGTTGGAGCACATGTAATTAAGAGGCAGAAAAGCTCCATGGAAATTTGACACAGTTTTGCCAACTAATGATGAAAACTGTTAACACGGCCATCAGATGTTCTGTTTTTGATTTATTTCTGGAAAATAAAGTACATTTTCTCTGAGTCTAAAACTTTCAATGATTGCTGTTCTAAAATACAAGATCACCCTTTATGATCGAAGAGGCATATCATCTCAGTGCTACAAAAATGAGCTAAAGATTCTCTGAGCAGGAAGAACTCACTCATTAATATTCTTGGAATGACGTTAATGGGAAACATTGGGAGCTGACAGTAAACAGGCATCTGGGAGAAAACTAGCTGCTAAGAAGAGAGATGTTCCCATAAAAATCACATGACTAGCCTATGATATTTTAAAGGGATGATGCATCATGCTTAATGCCATTGCTATTGTTGCAGATTAATTACATCTTCTCATTGGACGAAGGCTGTGACTTGCATCTCAATATGACCACAGTCTTCAGGGTGGCATTAAAAATAAGATAATAAAGTGCACCAAGAACAAAGAGCTACCTTTTAACTTTGCATTTAAGTCTGGGTGGGCAGAACCTTGGTAGGAGGAAAAGAGAACTATCTTGGGGCTACACCACCCTGGCACATATCTATGCCTTGTGTGTGGAACACACAGCGACTTCAAAGGCAGTTCTGTGAATGAAGAGATGCCAAGAGCCTAGGGCTGAGATACTTAACTTGAGTAACTACAGGCACTTGCTCTTCTTGCACCTTGTAGTTCAGACATAAATTAGCAGGAAAATGGAGCAGAAAACAGTAGCTTCTTAGGATATCTTCTTTATTCTTACATTTAAATGTTCACATGTAATATCATATAATGAATCAACAAGTATGTTTTCTGGTATATTCTGAACCAACAATACATTTTAGTTTATACATAAGGTATAATGTATATGTAAGTGAGGATAATGCCACAGAAATGAAATTATAATTTGCCTGCAAAATATCTTAATAATTTAATCAGAAGGAGGCAGTAAGACCATTTTTCTAATACCCATAGCAATACTGCCAATTTCTCCAATAATAATATCAATATACATTGATAAAGATTGATAGTGTAGCTGTGGAAAAAATGCAAAGTATTTCATAGAATATACTGTAAACAGTAATATATGGTATAGTTTGAACATGGCCCAATGTAAGTTACTGAATTAAATACAATTAATACTCAATAAAATAAAGTAGTGTCCATATATTCTTTAAGAAAGCTTCATGGGTGCAAGAGAAACTTTTAAGGAAGTCACAAGATTCAATGACAAGTACCAGACAGTAGTATGCATAAAGAAGGAAATAATACAGGATGACAATTAGGAAATGACCTTTAGTTCTAGTCCCATTTTTACTACTAATTGGCTCCTCTTTTATGGCAAGTATACAAACTTCCTTTGCCTATATTAGTAGAGCAGTGATGGTATGGTGATAATGGCAGCCAAACTCCCATCTTCCTAGGGTAATGAGGAGGTGCATATAAGATAGCATGTGATGACATTTTAAACGTCAAGAGTGTCCCATCTCTTATTTAGAGCTTAGCCACAAAACTGAGACATGTAGTTCTTTAGTATTACTACCTCTATGTCACACAACTTGAAATGTTTATTATGATTAGTATATGCATATGTCTTTGTACCCAGTCTTTTTAGTCTGAGAATTTAGCTCACAGATATACCTGCTCACAGAGGAATTGGCATATGCACAAGTTTAGTCACTGAGGCATTATGCATACTAGCAAAGGACTGGAAACAATGGAACTATCTATGTACAGGGGACTGTTGAAATAAACTGTGAAAAATGACACGGAGGACACTCTACTGGGGTAAAAAGAACAGAGAAACACTGTATGTGTTGACATTAAAAGATTTATAGGAAACATGAGGTTGAAAAGGAAAAGGAAAAAATGTGTATTTTTTCACACGAAAGGGACAAAACATATAACTGTATTTTCTTACTTATACATAACAATTATCTAGAAGAATTACAAGCATTTTCTTAACTTACCTGGTTGTGGTAAAGACTCCATATACTACAGGGTTTCTTTCATCTCTTGTGGGGAGTAAGTATATGTCTTCTATTAGTGGGGAAAAAATAATGATTCACTATATTTTTAGTTTTTGAGTTAACATGTTTGCTTTTAATAATACAACATTTCTGAAACTCTAAACAGTATGTAAAATGAAGGTAACAGTGAAAGTCATTACATTACTACACGAGAAAGTAAGGGTAAAAGACTGGCTTTCTTACTAGCTATGTGACGTGGAATCGGACATTTCACCTCTTAGGTGTTACTTCCACCACCTATAAATGGAATGGTTTGCTTGATAATCTCCATCGCTATTTCCAATTAGGAGTATGTGATTTGACATAGAAATTAAAAACATAGGCTATTTTTATCCACCACTGTAAAAAGTGTTGTCCTGTTATTATGTCAACTTATTAGTGACTGAATTACCTATTTGGTAAATGTCTGAAAATAGCTGCACAAATTAATTGTGTGGTATTGCTTGTGTAATTACTTGTGCAACATTGATACTAAAGCATGTGTAAAAAATATTTTAAAAGATTATTTGAGATGTGAGCATGCTTATAGTCAACATTAGAGATCATCCATGAATACTGAATATATACTTTAACACTATAAATACAGTCCTGACAAAATCATCAATGATACAACCTTTTTTATATTGCCAACAAAGACAAATTCAAGAAGATAAAAGCTCATAATGCTAAATTTATATGAAACTGAAAAAGTTTCTTCTCGTATTAGCGTTGAGAGGAGTAAAGAGGGAGAATGAAAGAAAGAAGCTGTCCAACGCTTCTCTAAGTATTATTATTATTATTTAATTTTTTAAAAAATTTACCGTTATTGTTGAAAGTATTACAGATGTTCCCCTTCCCCTCCCCCCTCCCTTTTAAAAAATTTTATTATTTTTATTAACAAGTTGGAGGGACAGAGTTCACCAAATCTCCTATGCTCTCCAGCAGGGGGCATCCACAGAATAAGGAACCCAAGGTCTTTCTACCTATAGACAGAGAGTGGCTCCTTCCAAAGTGAAAGGCTACATGGATAGTGCATGGGCATTGTAGTCCCAGGGCTACAATGTCTCTTGCTGTAGTTTTGTTTCCCTCTTAACTTTGAGGAAGAATTTTTCATTACAGACCTAGAGCATATCTGTGTTCTCTATATGTGCAAATTTAGTTAGAACCACTCCTTCAAGTTGTACTGGGCTATATAATCGGGCAGTTGGGGATAAAATAAAATCAATGCTGAATTAATTAGGCAATAAGACCTTTTTTTTTTTTAAGAAAAATGAAACGTGACTTACGAAGTTCATCAAAATGAGTATCTGCCCCATCACTTCCAGGAATTGAGCAAATCAATCTGGCCTTAAGAAAAGTTGTCCACTTGTTTATCAGGCTGCGTTGTCCTCCTACATCATTCTAACAAAACAAAAAAAAGAGAATGAAATAAAGATACAGATTTACCATCATGAGTCTATCACCAACTAAAAATGGTGGTGATGACAGGCAGTGTCTATTATATTAATGTCATTGCTTATAAAGACAGAGAGCCTACATATTCCAGTCTTTGAACTTTCAAATGAGGGAAAAGAGAAGAGGTCAATGGGGGTGGGGGAAGGGTACATATGTAATACTTTCAACAATAAAAATTTAAAATAAATAAATAAAGAAAGAAAGAAAGAAAGAAAAACTAAGAAAAAAGAAAAGACCGTTTTGTCCCCCAGCATTAAATGCTTTTCTCATGGCTAAATGAATTCAATGTAAGGAGCACACCTCTACTGAATGAGTAGATACATGGAAGGCACAAGTAAATAAGGCAGGCTTGGAATCGACTCCCATCTCTGCCAATTCTTGCTCAATGACCTACTGAAAACTGTTTTCTCATAGATAAAATTTAATTAATGCTTTGAGATAGGGTTATTTTGATGACTAAATGACAAATGTGTTAAGTGTTTAAGTGTATTAAACTTGTATAAATGCTAGCACAGACTTGTATATTATGTATATGATTTAGGTCAATATTTGCATCTTTAGAAATATGCTTCGGTATAGATTAAAAAAATCTTCTCCAAATTTACTGCCCTACTAATTAAACTCCAAGGCAACATAAACATATACATATTAAAGCAATCTTGATTTTCCATATTTTATTTTACTCTGGATTATTTCATGAAAATGCTTTTTAGACATTTAGTAAAATATAAGCATTTAAATCAATTAAATGGAATAAACAGGTGTATGTATGTTACATGCCATGAGTCAGCTCCAACTCCTGGTGGCCCTACGAGTGAGTGATGTCTACAAAGTCCTGTCCTTAGCAGCCCTGTCCAGCTCCTGTAGACTCGTGCCTATGGCTTTTTTTATAGAGTTATTCCATCTCCCATTTGGTCTTCCTCCTTTCCTGCTGCCTTCTACTTCCCCCAGTATTATTGTCTTTACTAAAGAACTCTGCTTCCTCATGATGAGCCCAACATAAGACAATGCCGTAGGACCCACTTGTTTCTTTCTGGCATTTCAGGCTATCAGTAGAGCTCTCCTCCAACACCATATTTCAAATGAAGTTTGGTGTGTTTTTGCCTATTAGCTTTAAAATGGACCCTTGTCTGAAACCTTTGCCTATAGGAAACTATTTTCACTCTGAATTTTGTCCTGTCCACAATGCAGGTTACACATCAGGATAATCAAATGCTGAGGCACACCCATTTCTTTTAGAGCATCCCATAGTTTCTCACGATTCACACAGTCAAAGGCTTTACTGTAGTCTATAATGCATAGACCAATCTTCTTCTGAAATTCTTTGTAGCATTTCATATCTAAAAAATGCTTACAACTAGAGTACCCCTTCCTTTTCTGAATCCAGCTTGCACGGCTGGCATTTCTTGTTCCATATAAGGTAGAAGTTTTCGTTGCATCACCTTGAGGATCACTTTACTTGTGCAGGAAATTACAGTAATGGTCCTAAGAGTTACTAGACTCCTCGGCATCTCTTTTCTTCAAAATGGGGATATGTTTTGAATATTTCCAGTTCTTAGGCCATTGCTTTGTTTTCCACATTTCTGGACATTTTCTTGTTACGATTTTGATAAAGTGGCTTGAAATCATTGTATTGGTATCCCATCTAACCCTGATGATTTACTTCTTCCTAATATTTTCAGGGTGGTTTTCACTTCTCTTTCTAGAATTACAGGTTCTTCCTCATAAAAATCTTCAGAGGTATGCATCATTCTTTGTCTTTTCTGTATGGATTTTCAGTACACCTTCCACCTTCCCTTTATTTTCTCCTGTTCTGGCAATGCACTTTCTTGTGGGCATTTAGCATTCCCAGTTTAGGTTTGATTTTATTTTTCATTTCTTGAATTTTCTGATAGAGAGCTCTTATTTTTATTTTATTTTTTTGTTGTTGTTGTCTTCTATCTCCTTGCATTGACTACTGTACTAGTTTTCTTTATCTCTACATGACAGCAATTGAAAAACTGTGTTCAGAACTCTAAGACTGCTTATGTCACTTGTCACTCTTGTCTGATTTTAATAATTTGTAGTGTTTCTTCTGTCATCCAACCAAATACAATTAAACTATTGAGTAATCCACCATAAAAAGATATACTTACTATTTCTAATTTAATATGTCCTTATGAACACCAAATTAATATGATTTTTTTTGTTTGACTCAACTAGATCTGCTATGCTTATAATAAATAAAATGAGACTGTTTCACATTTTAAATACTAGTATATTAAGCCCTGAATTTTCATCTCCAAAAGTTACTTTTGGGGCCACTATTTCCATTGATGTATTTACCTTTAAATATAAACTCTATAAAAAGGTCTATCCTTCATGTAATCTATGATCTGTAAAGTTAATACAAACTTCACTGTCAAATTTCTAGGCTGTACATTTAGGAGCTGCCTGCCCAATGTTTCTTTCATCTTTGAAAGTTAAATTAAATTACAGAAAAGAATCTGAATGACTACTTCAAACAGGGGAATTGAAACTCATATAAATAGCTGCTATTCTTGAAGAAAATGGGAGGAGGAGGGAGAGATCCCTTTTAGTGTTAACATGGGTAATACGAACATGCGATTTTTAAGATGATATAATGACAGTAACAAAGCAAATCTCAGAAACCTCTTTGGTTTGGGGGAAATTTAAGAAGGCAATTAAGACCGAGAGGACTGGAGACCCTAGTTATCTTTATAGCTTTAGTACCTAACACCATGACACCCAGAGTTAATCACATTTTACATCCCTCTGAACAACAGAATCATTTAAAGCAATATCTCTGTATAATTATTACTTAACAATTACATTTTATTGAATTGTCCTTTAGGGTTGTAACAAATAATTTAAAAAATAATAATTTTGAAATTTAAAGATGACCAAGTGAAATAAAATATTTCATTCATGAACTAAAATTCACACTTAACAAACAAGATACCACACCTCACAGACTGCTCTATGTCTCACTGTTTTAAAATTTGAATGATTCCAAGTCATTGGGAACTTGCTTTTAGAACATGTGTGCAGCTGAGTTTATGTGTGTTGGAGGCTAACTATACAGGTATGTGTACATATACATAATAGAAACATGATGGTAAGCACAGCAGTTATTTAGATCTTGGACAAACAAAAACCTTTTATAGCAGTTGTATTTTGACCCCGCTACTGTTTAGAATGGCTGACACATGGTGATAACAAGAAGAAAAATAACATCTAGTTGGTTTTCTAATAATTTTTAATTCTCACCAGAAAATGTACTTTCTTATTCCTTTTACCCAACATCTACTCCAGATGTGTCACTAACACCCTGCTTGCCAGGTGTTTAGTAAATATGCTTAATAATTAGTGACTAAAAATACAAGATAAAATTAATGAAAGTCTTTCGGAAAGTATAGAATAAACTATAGATAAATGCCAAAGAATTTGAATCTCCTTTGAATCTTATTTTTAGTGGGAAGCTGAGGACAGGCTTCATTGAAGAATTAGATGTAATACCATCTTTAAAATGATAGGTAGGTTCAGACATGCAGAGATCAGTTCAGGCAATAGTCTAAGTGCTGGAAACTAGGGGGAAAGGACAATAGGTGGGGTGATTCATTAGATATATGGAGAACCAGGACAAGTTTGGTTTAGATGACGAATGGGATACTTTGAAATAGTGGAGGACATGTTATAAAAGTAAATCAGGGTAAGATCAAGGAAGGCCTTCATACCAGGCAAAGCATCCATATGTTATTTAGTATACAATGAAGAATTACTAAAAGATTTGGTATTAACAAAGAAGCAAAATAAGAGTTTTCTTTTAAGAAAATAAATACAAAATATATTGTATATAATAACTTTCTCAAAATGTGTATAATTGCTCTTAAAATTATATTTTGTATAAGGTGTTTCTATTAATTATCATTGCTCAATAATAAAAATAATCTGTGTATCAGCTAGCTATTGGATGATGTCATATGTCTGCAGATGTGAAGGCAGATTTATCTACATATGATTGTTATTGTTAATGCTAATATCCTCAGGACATTTAATAAATATAAATCCAGATGTCAACATAAATGAGGAAATATTGATGCTTCCTCCTAACCTAATGTAATTACGAATCGTGTGTCAATGTATAGCAGTATTCCAGTGAGAAAATATATTATCTGGAATTATTCAAAAAGAAATGTATTTTTAAATGATTTTAAAAATACAAGGTAAGTTATCTCCTCATCTTTCACATGACCCTTGATTTATAACATGTTATATTCACACACCAAGCCTTTATGTATTTTTTTTTTCAGCAGAGCCCTAGGTATACTAAGCAGAGCTCTAGTTAAAACCTTTCTATTTTAATGTATTCTTCTTACATACTTAGATATTTATTAAATTTTAATTGTCTAATTGTATATTTTGAGAGAGTCAGCAATGTGTACCAAAAATAGTGTTGATTCAATTTATATATAAAGAAATATATAACTATCACAAATATAATTCCAGGAACTATGTTTGGCTTACTGCTTTACCACAGCACAGAGGGTTGCTCAGATTATTTTGCTAAATTAATAGCTAGCTTGAATATTTGTTTGAGGACATTCCTTTAAAAGGTGTACACGTCACTACTTAATCATAAAAAGGATCAGTCACATTCTTCCTTTTATTAGATAAAAGTGACAATGAAGACCATTTTATTCGATAAAAATGACAATAAAGGTCCATTTTCAAATACTGCCCCTCTTTCTAACTGCAATTATCATCCATATTTAAGACAGACCGCGAAAAAATTCTAACTATTCTGCTAGCTCCAAATTTGTTGGACAGAAAAGGAATTTATACCATACTTGCATAGTTTTTAACCTGACAAATGGAAATTGCAATCCTTTAAACAAAAGAATCTTCAAATATCCTTGCCCTACCCAACAAGCCGAATTCCCTGGCCCCTCAGGAATAAAAGGATTTTAAAAAATCCAGGTCAAAGATGAAAGCCACCTGCTGTCAGCAAGGAAACAAGTATAGTTTCTGGGATAATAGCTCTCAGCAATGGATTATAAGCATTTAATGACTGGATAGTAATTCTTACAGACATCCAGAAGCCTGACCTGGATGGCAAAGTTCAGTTCACAAGGAGTTGTATTTCTCCTGCAGGGAAGTGTCAGTGGCTGACTTTGTTGATCAGCTCTCAGTCCCTGGATTTGTTTGCAAATCCACACAATCCTCCTTGAGAACTTTAAGCCCACAAGAGGGCTGAAAGGGAGGCAACCACTTTTGTATTAAAGTGTCACCTCCTTGCTTATTTGTGTGAAGTTCTAAAGAACACAACCTCTCACTAACACAATAGATTTATTATTGAGATGTCAGAATCAGCAGCTTTTAGTCACCCTTCACTCCTACACGTCTCCACTCTATTTATCACAGCTTCTTTGTGGTCTGATTGCCAAAGCCTTGACATCCTCTACACAAAGATGCAGATGAAAGTAACAAAGAAATTAAGTGTAAACAAGCCCAAACACATGGGTTCAGTCTGGGTGGTGAGTGCAGAAGGTCCTTGTTTTCTTATTCCCTATAGCTTCTGATATTCTGATATGCTTGATATCTATCTATCTATCTATCTATCTATCTATCTATATATTTAATTTTAAAGTGATTAATATAAAAGATAAGAAAAAAGTTAAAATGAAACAAAACACAATCTACTATCTTTTAGCAACTGTAAAATATAGTATTTCTGAGTCATTTGGGTGATGACTGCCATGTTATGAAATTCTATGATCTTGTAATCACAGTAACTGTTAAAGGGTAGAGTAGTCATGAGGCAGGTTGCTAGTGATTCCATTTTCCTTCCACTGTCCCAGCAAATGCACGTCCCTATAAATCTTACATAGCCATGAGTAGCTACAAGCTGTCACACATGAACTCTTATTGAGTGTGTCTTTTGACCTTAGGGTCACTATGCTGGGTTCATCTGTTAAACACGATTTTGTCTACGTGCCCCATCCTCTTTGAGGGTCTCTCAGCACTTTATAAATATTGTCATTTTCACCAGCATATTGGGAAACAGAAGCTTGTGGAAATGTAATGATGGACTATCAGCTCCAATGCTCTTAAATACTGATGATTTTATAAATCAGTGAAATCTCCAAGATATTTGTGAACATGTATTCTATTAGAATATAGATGTGTGTTCAGAAATTTGTAACCATACTGATGAGTTGAAGGATACCAGGCTTTTCTTATCAATAAACATCGGAGAATGACATACAGTAAGCACTTTTAAAAAATGGTTTGATGCTAGAGTCAGAGGTTATAAATTCTCCTTTGCTTAAAGTTTAGTTCTTTTGCCTAATGCTGCTCATCTGCATCTTTGTGCAGGAATATCCTGAAACACTTTGAAAACCGTGCTCTAAGCATCTTTTGTGCACCTTCTCCCCAGGATAACCCATCAATAACATTTAATCTCAGAGTATAACACATCAATAACATTTAATCTTAGAGATTTTAACTTGAACTAACTCTGCCCACCTTCTTTTGAAGTGTGACCTAAATACTAGAGTAATCTAAATCAATAAAATAGTGTTTGTTTTCATAACTGAAACAGTCACACTGAGGCAAACACACAGTTGATCCTTTTTAAAATTCAACAAATAAGATTGGGGCGATTTAATACTCTTGTGTTTTCAATGTTATTATTTCACTACGTCATTCATATGCTTATCTGATATGCCACTTATAATAACAGCTGTACCTGGCTGGTCTTAAATAGTCTAGTGTTGACATATGCCTTCAAATTGCCTAAAGACCCAGTTGCACCAGGAAATATTGGAGATATGATCAAGCGACTGACATGTCAGAGCAATTGTCCAATTTACTATTCTCTGTACTGCCTCAATCTTCATTGAGTTTTTTCTAGGGATATATTTTATAATCTTTGTAAACTTAATATGGATGGTCTACTCTATGGTGTATGTAAGTAAATAATAGTAATAATAATAATCTAAACACAGGATGGCCTATTTAAAAACTTGAAATTATGATCATGTGTGAGAGAAATAATAAGTAAAACCTGGGATGAAATCTCAAGAGCCTCGTTAGAAGGGCAGTCCATATACTATACTAAAATAGATGATTATACTGAGAGGAAAAACTTAAATGAGGATATTTTAATATGTTTATTGAATTAATGAAAGATAGTGAATTACACCCACTGAATAAAATCACAGTCAAAAATGTTGCATTTTCCTTTTCAGCCTATGAGTCTTCTTTGCAATATGCTATAACAGTATCATGTCACTGTTTCATTGAGATGCCAAAAAAAGTTCTGACCACTAAAATATAAAAGCAAAAATAAAAACATATATATAAAGTCTTCTACTTCGTCTTCTAATAACCTTGAAATACCTTAATAGAAAAACACACACACAACTATACAAACTGAGACATCGCAGACAAAGGAGAGAAGAAAAAGCACGCAAAAGACTTGTGTGGCAGGTATTCAATGCAGTGGTTTTCAAAGCAATCAGCTCTGTGGAGGTTCTCAAAGCAAAAATACAATTTTTCGCTTAAAAAAAGAACTCTAGTGTTTAGAGATGACTGTTTTTCATTTGTCATTGGAGAGTTGAAATGGAGAACATGTTTTTCAAGCTACTTCCAAAACTTGTAAAAATTAGAAATGTAAGATTTGGATAATAAACAATATTTTTTAAAAATCCCATTTCTAAGATTTAACAGATTAAAATGAGGTAAATCTAGACATATTAGGCAGTCTTTTTCAGGTAGGATGAGAGTTCATTAAAAATAAAAAGCTAGAGCCAGCCCCATAAACCCTCGCCTAGGAATTTCTGACAGGAAAACAGATGGTAGTGGAGCAAAAGCACATCTGTAACTCGTGGGCTCTAAATCTCTCATTTAGGTTGTAAGTGACATGCTAAAAGTAAGCAAAAAACCACAACCTGGCGGAGATCAATAAATACGGAAAGTGTCATCGGCCTAAAAACACAAATCTTCAAAGGTAGCAATTGTCCAAATAGGACCATATTTCAAAATAGACAATGCAAGGGGAATTGAGGCAAAGGGCTATTAATTAGTCCCCCCCCCACCCCACCCCAGGCAAGTTATGTGAAAGGGCCATCCAAACTGAATTCCTGGCATGGACAAAGGAAATACTGCAGAACAAAAAAGAGAACTGGCATAACCTACCGCTGGAATCCGGTGTGGGCTAGCATAAGTAAGCTAATGGACAATGCTTCCAAAAATGAACAGAATCCAAAAATAATGCAAAACAGCCTTGAGGCGGAAAGTTGTAAGCAAACCTCACTGAAGTGACTGGAATTTCCACACATTAACTTACAGGGTGGTTCTTCAAGGGACACACACACACACACGGCAATGAACATCAGATAGACAGAAATAATAGTACCTAAAAGGACTAACTTGCAAATAGAGAAATTTTTTTTTCAGCGGGTTTATTTCACGTTTTTTCACTTGTAGGTTCAGTCAGCATTTCTTACCTTACCAAGCAGATCTGTGTGATTTACCACCTGTGAGAGCAGTCAAGGGTGTAAGGAGCCCCATTTAGTGCTTGAAAATATCGGTTGTTGTACAGAATCAACAAATCATAGAGCCTGGCAAGGACTTTAGAAATCATTCTAGGCTAAGTCCCATACCCTATATAATAAAAGCATAAAATACAAATCAACCGAACGGCCGAACAGCAGAACGACCATCGACCATTGAGATGACCATCCAGGACCTCGTTATGACACCCACTAGTGCCAGACCAGCAAAGGCAGGTGAGATGAGATTGGTTGGGGGCCCTGCCTCCCTCTGTGAGAGAAGCCCGGGTCCCGGGTGCCGGAGAGAAGCCAGGTGCCAGCAGCTGGGGGAAGGAAGGCCTACTCTTGCATGAATTTCGTGCATCGGGCCTCTAGCTTTAAATATGAAACAACTGAGAACGTAGTTTGACTGGATAGTATTGACACAACTGAAAGATAATTCATAAGTAAATGTGTTCTGCCATGTGCAATAAGCATATTGGATTTGAAAGAGATTCTGTGGATGATGAAAGTATTTTTTCTCCTGAGACTGTCATTGATCAACATACCCTATGAAATTATCTTCCAAGTCAATCTCTTTACTATGTAGTATCTCTCCCAGTCCATACTTTTTGTCCAAAATTTGCATTGTTCAAATTATTGATACAATTTCACCAGACATGTCTCCAAATTCTTTTGACTATGTCCAGAAATAAGATCCAAATATTGCTAAAAATGAGGGCAAAGTAATGACAGTATATTCAGCCTTTAAAACTAATAAAATATTAACTCTTTCCAGAAACCTTTGTAACTAACCTGTCTCCAACCTTCCACTACACATATACTATCACTCTTCCTCTCCTAAGCACAGTTAGTTGAACTGGCTCCAAAAATGTGCATGTATGACGTGTGTGTGTGTGTACATGATTTTTGACATTTAACTCACTCTGGTATGGCCATGTACTTACATTATTTACAAGTCAGTCTCTTAGATTGTTAATTGCTTGAAAACAAACATCTAAGTCACCCTTCCTCAGCTTTCCAGTACCTTCCTCAGTGTCTGTCACATTCAAATTCATATGATCTCACATAAGCCTTTCCTTTGACTGGTAAAAGAGTAATGCGAGAGATGGCTGTCCTCATTTTCTAAGTTAAGAAACTGAGCTGGGAAGAAGTAGAGCAGACATGTAAACCTAGATCTGATCTCAAGCTGAATATTCATATCACTTGGGCAAAATTATTATCCTTACTGCCAAATATAACACCAATTTTAAATATATATATATATATATATTGATATCAGAGAGGAAGGGAGGAAGGGAGAGGGAGAGTAAGAGAGAGACATCAATGGCGAGAGAGAATCATTGATCGGCTGCCTTTTGCACACCCCCTATGGCAGTGATGGCGAACCTATGACAGGCATGTCAGAGGTGACATGCGAACTCATTTTTTTGGTTGATTTTTCTTTGTTAAATGGCATTTAAATATATAAAATAAATATCAAAAATATAAATCTTTGTTTTACATGGTTGCAAATATCAAAAAATTTCTATATGTGACACAGCACCAGAGTTAAGTTAGGGTTTTTCAAAATGCTGACACGCCGAGCTCAAAAGGTTCGCCATCACCGTGACCTCCTAGGTTCATAGGTCGATGCTCAACCACTGAGCCACAATAGCTGGGCCTAACACAGATTTTTAATCATAGTCTTACCTGACTTCCTTTTGGTGTTGACATTACTGGCAACTGCTTTTTTCTTTAGAGTTTTTTCCTTCTTTTCTTTGACTTCTAACAATATTTGTGCCCAGTTCTCCAACTAGGAATCAAACTATTTCTTCTCAATTGTCTTTTTAGACATTTTCAGTTGTTATTTCTTAAATGTCATTGTCTCTCAGGTTTTGTCTTTTCTATTTGATCTTGCATTACACATTTTCTTGGGCAATTTCAGACACTTTAATAACTTTAAGAACCACCACTATACTGGTGATTTCCAAATTCATGAGTCTAAACCAAGCATGTCAAACTCACGGCCTGCGGGCCACATGCAGCCCACTACGAATATTTTTGTGGCCCAGCCAATATAACAGTATGTACGAAACATTTTAATAAAAATTTTATAACTTAATTTTTACAATACCCTGTTATACATAATTATTAATAACCAACTACAACATTCACTAATGCCTGATTATTATAATCGTGTTGCATTCATTTCCCTTACATGCCTTACGCTCAGGCACACGGTTTCTCTCCACTAATACTAGCAGTGAATATTTTAGCAGCCGATTGCCACGTCATTAGTCTTGTACTGACTTGTTTGGTGTGCGCAATAGGATATATTTTGCTTTTGGAGAACAAGAAAAATAGGTTTATTTGTGTTACGCTTATTAATTTGTGCAGTTATTCAGTGTCTGGTAAGTTAATGTTCAAGACAAAATATTAATTTTTATTTAAAATGCTCTATTATTTTATGTTAACGATTACTCATTTATTTCAGCCCTTTGTATTCAGCATGTCTCTATCAAAATAAACCTATGTTTCTATGAAAATTGAAGCTTTTGTTTATTTGCGGCCCACATAAACTTAAACTTCGTTTACTTGGCTCGTGTTAGCCTTTGAGTTTGACATGCTTGGTCTAGACACTACTGCTGGCTCTTATTTTTCAAGTGGATATTATGACAGCATATCCCAGAGCCACATCAAGTTCAACATGTCCAAATATGAAACCTATGCCCATAAAATTTTTGGTGTCTCTTGTCCCCAAATTTCAGAATGTATCTCTTTGCACATTTTCTTAATCTCTGCCTTATCTTCTGGAAACCACAATTACTAAGAATATAGGAGACCTTGTCTATAGGGCAAGTACCAAAGTCTCTGGAAAAGGACTAAGGGAGAATTAAAATGCATTGAAGACCTAATGGGACAGGAACTTTTGCAGACTTGCATATACTAGTACATGGTGGAGTCAATATCTGCAATGTCAGTCAGTGTAATTTTTAAACAAGAAAGATAAGGCTTCTGGAGACTTTTGAAATTGCATGTATGTTTTAAAGGGAAAACAGTCACTATCATGATAATTTTCCACTTATTATAATCCAGTCACAGTGAATTTCTTTTAATTCCTTCAATGCTTTGAAAAACCCATCTCTGAGATTTCACATGTGCTTTTTTTTCCTGCCTAGAATATTCTTTTTTTAGTTTATTTTTATTGTTGAGGTTATTACATATGTCTCCCATCCTCCCCCACCTTTGCTCCCCTCCACCCAGCTCCCATCCCACCCCTGGCCTTCACAGCACTACTGTTTGTGTCCATTACGCATTTATGCACATACGTTTTTTGGTTAATCTCTTCTTGCCCCTCCCCCCCTTCCCTCTGAGATCTGTCAGTCTGTTGCATGCTTCCATGTCTCTGGACCTATTTGTTCATCAGTTTATTTTATTCTTTAGATTTCACATATGAGTGAGATCATGTGATACTTGTCTTTCTCTGATGGGCTTATTTCACTTAGCATAATACTCTCCAGGTCCACCCATGCTGTCTCAAAGGGTAACAGATTCTTCTTTTTTACAGCTGCATAGTCACATAGTCCACCTGGAATATTCTTTTCCATATCTGCCATCATTGCCATATAGTTTCCTAATCCTTTTCAACATTTGGTTCAAAAGCCACTTTTTCAGAGATGCCTTCCACTCATTTTTCCTAACTGCACCCTTTGATTTATTTTATTATAGCATTTACCACACTTGCCAATTATATAAACATAATCTCTGTTTCCTTGTTTAATGCATATATCATCTACTAAGTTGTAAACTCAATGAGTACAAGTATAATGTCTTTTTTCAAAAAAAACTTCTATAAAACTATTGTTTAGCATAGTGTCATACACAGGGTCAATTATCAATAAATGTGTTAAGTAAATGAATGCTTTGGTAGTCTATACTCCTATTGTAACCAGTAGCCACATGAAGCTATTAAAATTGAACAACATTAAAATTCATTTCCTCAGTCGTACTAGTCATATGTCAACACGAACAGCCACATGCTACTGTGTTGGGGAGTACGGATGTGGAACATTCCCATCACCACAAAAAGTTCTACTGGACAGCACAAGCCTACAACAAACAATTAATAGAGTGGTGATAAATTAAGGACCTCTTAGAAATCAATACCTAGATTCTATCTTAGAAATCTCTCTTGAACTTACCCATATATCTTCATTCCTACTATCTTTAGAAACCCACCTAACATGTCTCCCAGGCACAAATATTTCTCAACCCAGATGCATTCCTCAAATTATTGCTAAATATATACTACCTATCAAGTCACTTATCTGCTTAACACATTTACAACTTCTCATTGCCTACAGCATAGAGTTTAAACAGCTTAACATAGAAACAAATTTTCTTATCTTCCAACTAACCACCCCAAACTCAAATGGCATTGCTTCCATTTATACCCCTGAGTTCCACTTGCATGATTTCACTATTCTGGAAGCAAATTATACTCTGTGGCAATGATGCCTAAAATACCCGTTGCCTCCCCTTTAGGACACAATTTTTTAGCTTCACTGAATTGCACATAGATTTCTCAGCTCTAACCTCTACCATATTATATTGAGATTATCTTTTTATATCTGTTACCCTCACTGTACTATGAGGTTTTAAGGAAAAGGGATAGAAGCTTACTTACTTCCCAGTGCTTAGTGAACTGCATTTTGCATAGAACTTATATTTTATTGTTGTTGAAAAATAAAATAATAAAATAGTGAATAAATGGGTTATGAAATTTAAAAATATTCCCCTTATCTGTAAAGGATTCTTTAGTCATTCCTGCATAATTTCAACTACTTTCGAAACCCCCTCCCCATCAATCACTATAGACTACTCAGTCTGAAAAGAAAATGTTTGACTAGTCAATAAAACAACTTCTACTTTAGTTTAGGAGCTGAAAAAGTGGAGAGCTCTTAAATTGTCAATAGTTTTCCATTGGGCTGAAATTATCCATTAAAAATTAAAACAAACAACAATTACAGCAAAAACAAAAAAAACCCTGAATATTTCCAAATAAGTATGTTCTATGGAAAAATCCTGGTGGAAAAATAATACAAAGAACTCCCAGGTTAGTGAAAAGCTCTGTACACTCAGTACAGTCTGCACAGTTAACTTAGTTCTCTAACATGATCTCTTTGTTCTGAGATCTTTGCTTGTGTATATCAAACTTAATTTGATTTCATAGCAAAGATGCATTCTGTTATTTATTATTTGTTGAAAAAAGAAAAACAATCTTATACTATCAAATGGGGGTAAAAAAACAATAAAGAGGAAGATACTCCAAATAATGTCAGAATAATACTTTTTATGTGAAAAACATGTAACAGCAACAATGATGATGCTGACTTTGTTCATAATTTAAATGGAATATCCCATGGCTGACACTTAAAGTCTATATTATATTTTTATTAAATAATTTTATAAATGGTGCAACCAAATTTACTCTTAATATATTTTTCCACCTCTAAGGTTAGCTTACAGTATATTGACAGTAACAAAAACATTACTCAATGTCATAAATTAATTTTTATCAACTAATTGGATTAAATCTATCAAGAAATAAGTATTGCGCTATTAAAATTAAACTTTTTGGCTTTTTGCAGGACGTGACATGTTAAAAAGATTTTTAATCTTGTCAGTGAAGTCTCCATTTAGAAATGCTCTCTTTTTGCCACACATTAATCTTAAGTTATTAAATAAAGTTGAAGCCAATGGCAGAGTGCATTATAATTGAGAAATTACAAAGAAAGCATTTAGAACCAAATATTGTAAACTTTGACCAATAGATCATACGTGAAGTGGGAAATTCAAAAGATGGTATTCAATTAAAACAGAGATTGAGTAGAGATACACTAATGTGAGAACCTCTATTATATCTTTTTTTTGAAGAAAACTCATCCATCACATGTCCTTATTTGATCTCACAATTTGTTAGCTTTTTATCCAAAAACAATAGCATGACAAAATCTTGCTGTGTGGCCTCAGAGGTTTTGTGATGGGAAGACTCAAGTATTAGAATTCTCTCGGCCTTTTCAGTTTTATAGGACTTTGTTCACAGTTTAAACAAAATATCCCATGGCTGACACTTAAAGTCTATACTATATTTTTAATAAAGAATTTTATATATAAAAGGGGCAACTAAATTTCTTTTTAATTTATTTCTCTACCTCTAAGATTAACTTTCAGTATATTGATAGTAGGAAAAACATTACTCAATATCATAAATTAATGTCCATCAATTAATTGGATTAAATGTATCAAGAAATAAGTATTGCACTAGTTCATATAACATACAGTTGTTAAACGAGTTAATCAGAAAGTGACTCTTAAAATGCATTTAATTGACTGCAATTCTCATGACTTCTTTAACATAGCTCACTTATACAAATGTCCTCAATCCACAGCACAGCCTTTCAGGGTCAAAGGCACGCTTCAGCACACCAACACACTAGCAATGGCCATTCATCTCTAGTCAAGAGGCTTCAAGTCAAGAGGCTTCAAGAGAAATTACTGTGAATTCTTAGACTCTGACATAATAAGGATTTTTTTTAGAAAGCCTGTCCCCTGGGGGTAAAGGGATCAATGGGAGACAGCATTATGGACTAGGACACTAGGTAAAGAATCACCTGTGCTCACAGGTTGGCCTCACGCAGAAGTCATGTTTTCATTAGCACATTTAAGTGCAGTGATGGTTTGTATTACTGTCCCTGGAAGTGCTCAAAAGCCTGAGGGCACAGCTTGAGACAAAAAGGTAATAGGCTCAGATAGATGGAAGAAAACAAAAAGTTTGAAAGACCTAAGCAAGCTTCCCACTGAGAATATGTATTAGCTTAACAGCTCTTCCACTAGATAACTGAGTTAATACTGAAGGCGCATATCTATTTAAGAAAAGTGATTTTGCTCTGGCCTGGGGCAATTGGTTGGAGTGTTGTCCGGGACACCAAAGGGTTCTGGGTTTGATTCCCTGTCAGAGTATGTACCCTACTTAGGTAGGGGGATCAATCCCCAGTGGAGTGAGTACAGGAGGCAACCGAAGGATGTTTCTCTCTCTTTTTCTCTTTCTTCCTCTCTCTCTAAAAATCAATATAAAGCATGTCCCTAGGTGAGGATTGAAAAGAAGAAAAAAAGGAAAAGTTATTTTAGTAAAGATAAATCCAACTAAAAAAAAATACACTAAAGTCATAAGTAGATCCAGTAGCATTATTATTCCACAAAGCTTGTATTCACTCAAATGAGAGCTTTAAAAAAATTATATATATATATATATATGTTTTTAATTGATTTTAGAGAGAGAGGAAGGGAGAGGGACAGAGAGATAGAAACATTGATGAGAGAGATATACTGATCAACTGTCCCCTATCGGGGACTGAGCCCAAAACCTAGACATGAGCCCTGCCAGGGAATCAAACCAGTGACCTCCTGGTTCATGGGTTGACGCTCAACCACTGCGCCATACTGGTTGGACCAAATGAGAGCTTTGATGCCACAAAATGGAAGTGTCTCATAGAGTCTCTGCATTTTCCTGTAATTTACATAAAACAGCAGTACTAAAAAAAAAATTATGTTCTTCAAAATAATTATTGCATTTTGATTTGTTTGCTCTTTTTTCTGTTTATTTCATTTTCTTTCAGAACCTAATCTAGATTAATGTTCTAATAAGTTCATTATTATAATACTAGAACCACATTTTCAACTTATTTGACCCAGGTAAAGATATATAATTTTAGATGTGTGATGAGATCTGTGTTTTGATAAAAATACACGATATGATTCTTTTAGTGTTTAACTTACTCTAGGGATTATTAAATTGCTTTCAATTTTTAAATGAGATTATTTAATGTATAAGAACATTTTAATCTCCACAAATTAGGACATGCAGTGATTTTACTGGAATATCAATAATTAGCAAAAGGATATAGCATAAGTGAAAGGAGTGAGGTGCCAAAGAGACTCAGACCTGGGCAACAGCTCAGGCACTGGAAAAGGAAACTGTACATTGGAAAGCTAAATCATTTTTTCCCCTTTTCCTTTCAGATCTAAAAAATCATGCATATAAGATAGTATGAGTATATCTTACCAAGTATAAGTAGTGGACACTAACTTTTACTTCCCCATTACATGGGTAATTGTTCAGACACATACACACATGCTTAAGTAAAATAAATATATCTTGCCTTACAAACTCTTCCAACTCGAGAAAGAATTGTCTTATCCGAAGTACTGCCTTCTTGAGATGATTCACGAAAGAAGAAATATATCTTATCATCATCTGGATTATAGGTGTCTGGTATGGGGAAAGTCCCAATAAATTTGGCACCTGTTTGAAAGAAAAGAAGCTATAAATTAAAATACTGAAATAATTTAGCCACAATACTATTGGCATCTTTTGTATGTAAAACAATTAGCAGAATTAAAAAAAAATGAACCCTGAGTGGAATGTGGGAAATGAGACAGAGAAAAAATAAAAATGATACCCATAGAAACATGTATTCGCATGAAGAGGTCCTGAACAAGTTATGGAGGAACTCTAGAGAGCAGGTGAGAACATGACTGGCTGATATTCACACTGTTTGCACCTCAACTAAATTACTTAACTTACCTTTCACACCTGGAGATTCTATGACTTGTATTCTTTTATATGATGGAGTCACTGCTTTTTAGACACAATAACTATTGTAAAAAGCTTAGGAAAAACTATAAACATACCCTAAATTGTGTTATATTAGGAAGTTATTTGCTGCATTTTGTGTAATTGCCAAAGAGGAAATTATGAAAAAAAAACCAACAACAAATAGTGCATGGATCAACTCCAGTGTAGGCTTGGATGACATTCTCTCCAGGTTCATATCATGTCTTTGCCACCTACTGGAAAGGTGACCTTGGGCAAATTATTTATATTCTCCATGCCTCAAGTTACTCACACCTAATAGGAGGCTACTGATATCATCTACCTACTTGGATAACTGATACCATGAATTAATATATATAAAGTACTTAGTATCTGACAGTGACTGACACATAAGTGTTCAATAAATGTTTATTATTAAGATGATGATTACAATGATAATCATTATTATTATTATGACCACAAACCAGAAAAAATTGTGCACATACAAGCAATTATTAGTATAATATGTAGTGGCTAATAATGAAATAGTTCTAAAAGTGCTGCATGGAAAAATGTCCATAATACAGAGTAGGTAAAAAACAACAACAAACATTGGCAATACTTGAAACCCTTTGCTAGTTCAGAAATAATCCTTTTGACTAAGACAGTGGTTGAGAAATAAAGAAAGGACTTCAGCTAAATGGAAAATACTAGATACCTGGAAGGAAGCACAGAGCATTGTTCAGGGAATAGAAGCAGCAAACAAGAGAAGATAACCCTACACACACACACACACACACACACACACACACACACACACACACACACATATATATAATAAGAAATTAGAGGTAAGAAAGTTCAACACTGCCTTCTCTAGAGATTTGCCCAGGGATCTGATTGTGGTGTACCCTGTTCCCCCACAAATGCAGAGCAGTTCAACAGACAAAATTTAATGTTTGATTCCAAGTGATGGGTAGTTCAGTCTTTATCACCCCAGCTCTCTGGGTCAGCCTTGGTCGCCCATCCAACTGTTTCTCTGCTTAAATGAGAAGTGTTGAGAGAAAAAGGAGGGTGGGGAGGATGTGGGCACCAACTTTCTCCACTTTGTTTTTATTATTCCCTGTTCTGTTCCTGGAATTTAGAACTCCAATGGATTCCTATGCTCCTGATAGTCTCACTTTCATGTGATCCTAGATTATATAAAGTTTAATTTTAGAAAACTATGTAGGATGCTTTAAATTTTCTTTTCTAATTAATCTTAAATTAGCAAGATCCATTAACAATTCCACTCAAGGTTTTATGATTTTTCCCCCCCAGCCCGTCTTTTAAATTATTGATAAATTACAAATACTTGGTTTTGAATTCCTGAGCAAAGTAAAAGTTCTTTTGTTGTGACAAATGAACACTTCTCATTTTTTATTTAAATACATTATGTTTCTTTAAAAAAAACAAAACTCTTTGTGGAAATAAATTTTCCTACAAATGCAGTATTAAGATTTCAGCACATTCATGAAAACAAAAATGATTTTTAATTACTATTCTGTACAAGGCACTTAGAACAAGAAAACTGGTAGAATCAAAGAATGTAAAAAATTAATAAAACTAACTCTTCACTTCAAACCGATTACAATCGAGATTAAGGAAATAGTAACATATGGCCAAGATATATGGCTAAGAAGGCCTGTCTTGATGTTTCCAATGACTTAAAAGGGGGTTGAGACAATATAGGCAGAGAAAAGACAACCAACTGTGGGCTCCCATATACACAGACTAGACATTAATAATCATCTATAGAACTTTTTTCAATTTGCAGATGTCTCAATTCAATGCCCGGGCCCTGGATGGAAATCTCCAGTTGCATTGGCATGTGTATTTTTAAAATGTAGTTATATACAAAAATAAATAAAACCTTATAGGTGATTCTTATAAGCATATAAGATTAAGAGTCACACATGTAGATGGCCATTTTATATATAACAGATGGTCTTATTGTGTCTATTCAGTGACTTTTAGTTTTACTGGTTTTATTGAACTCTCTTTTGAATGTTGATTATTTTTCTAGTACTGTAAGAAAATTGTTTTGGAGTACACCAAGAAAGTTGAATGGTAGAAGTGTTTAAAGCCAAATGTTTACTAAATGAAGAAATCTAATTAGGGGAAAAGAGTATCAAATAGTACTCTATTCTGTGATTTAAACAATATGCATATTTATGAATTAAAAGTACACACATGTTTCAAGAATAAAGCGTTTCTTTTTTGCAGATTCAATTGAGGTCCTGTCTTAGAACATTGATGTTAGTATTTCTTGATAGAAACTTTCCTGACTTGCTGCCTAATTTAGGTAAAAATAGGTATCATGTAATCAGTATATGACATGCACTGTTGCTGAATTAAATAATATAAAATTATGCCAATAGACACCTGGGCTCTATTATACCACATTTTCCCCCTTTGGCATTTGAAACACATGTCCTGATAGGGGTGGAGTTCGTACTCATGCATTTTCACAAATGAACTTTAGCATGACAGCAAGAGCCACTGCCAAGTGAAGATGGAATAAATCCACAGGGCCTGCAGTGCGCATCGCTTTCATTTCTCCCTCTGAACCTCTCACCCAGATGAGCTCACCTACACAAGGACAATGTATAATGACTTTCTTACTTTCTTTTACTTCTCACAACACCTTTTTTCTAAAAAAAAAAGAAAAGTTATTCTTTTGTGTGGAAGGAGAATTTATAGCCAACTGAGTACTCCCAAAGAAGCTGCAAATAAAAAACTGCCTCCATATGTTAAAAATGAAAAATTAAAACAAAAGTTCTTCTTTACTTCATGGAAGGAAACAAAAACAGATGCAACTGAGGTGTCATCATTTGTTTTCATTTTCCATACTTCAGTTTTTTCCTAAAATTCTCATAAAAACTCCACTGTGTTTGAGTGACCACCCTGACTTGTATCTATATTCCTAGTTATTGGTATGTTCTAAGGTAAAGTTGAGAGAGAAAAAAAAATGTGGAATCATCTGTCTTCATCTAGAACTTCCCATAGTATTTCCATTTCACCTTTGTGATTTTTTATTCTCCTGTTAGGTATTTAATAGGCGGATTCGTTTCTCAAAGAAGGCATCAGGACTCATACTTAAGTCTTTTGGAACTGGGTTAGACAAAGTCATCGAGAAATTCTGACAAGGATCCTTGGACTAGTAATGATACCATAATAAATAACCCAGTTATGAATTTACTGGAAAGGAGCAAAGGGAAGGCCAAAGTTTATAGGCATGCCATTTGTGCAACTTTACCAGGAAGCTGCAAAGCCACTAGTCTGTTCCTGGAAGATCGCTGGGAGAAGAGACTGGATAGTAGACACATGCCAAGTAGGGTCTGGATGATATAGGGAGCAGATCAATGGCCAGAGTAGGTTTGGCCACTGCAAGCGTCGAAAGATTTAAGATACATAAGCTCCTAAACCAAGTTCTCTCTCTTGAATGCTGGGCTCCAGGCTCTCTTGTTGTAGGGGCTGTGCCCCCTGTATTTGCCCACATGGCTCAGGGCCATGTGGACCCCACACAATGGACTGATGGATTAGAACTAGTCTGATGCTGTGTAGGACCCAACTCTACATGGAACAGAAACTCTGTACTCTGGCTTTGCTTTTAGCTCTGCTGAATCCCCAGCTGCACCTCTTCCAGGACTGGTTTAAGGAAAATGGGACTTTGCAAACCAAGGGATTTAATTCCACGAAAATAAAGCTTTCTACCACACCTCATCCTCCCGGAGGGGTCTCCAGAAATGCTTATTCCAGTGGTACCCAAAGAACCCCACTCCCACAAGCAACGGAGAAAGGCCATCCACACATTTCTCCACTAACAGTAAGTGCAGAGGTAACTGCTATCACACTGGTTAATTCCAGGCAGGGCAAAGAACAAAATATGGCACACACATGCATCAAGGATTTTAAACTCCCTATGAGGTTCAGTAATAAAAATGGACTTATTAAAGATTCATTTAGTATCATATTTTCTAAAAGGTTAATTACTTAAAATCTGCATCTTAATAGCTAAAATACTCAATTGCAAATTTAATTTAATTCTTAAATTTCATTTCATCTTAACATAATATCAGTTTACCTTACGAGAGTTTACAATTCAGCTGTGGGCAAACTACGGCCCACGGGCCGGATCCGGCCCGTTTGAAATGAATAAAACTAAAAAAAAAAAAAAGACCGCACCCTTTTATGTAATGATGTTTACTTTGAATTTATATTAGTCACACAAACACTCCATCCATGCTTTTGTTCCGGCCCTCCGGTCCAGTTTAAGAACCCATTGTGGCCCTCGAGTCAAAAAGTTTGCCTACCCCTGGTTTACATCATCACAGACATGCAAAAAGAAGAACTTTAAATTGCAAATGAAAGTATGGAAAGCAAAATTTAAGAGAAAATAATATCTTAAAGGAATATAGTACAATCTATAATAATAAAAGTGTAATATGCTAATTAGACTGGATATCCTTCCAGACGTCCCAGACAAAGCCACAGCAGGCAGGGCTGAGGCAAAGGCAGCAGAGGCCCCCGGCCATGGCGACAGTGGGCGGGGGCCACAGGCGGGGGCTGGGGCCAAGGCCTTTGCAGGAATTTCGTGCATTGGGCCTCTAGTAATGTAATAATATATAAGAAGAAATACAAGACATTGATCCTATTATTTGAAATATCAAATATCTGTCAGATCTTTCAGCCTGGCAATAGTTTTATTAGACCCAGGATTGAGTTTTACATCTAAATGCCAAATGAATAGTAAGGAAAATTTACACATATGTTGCAGTATGCTATTGTGGGCTCTTGTACATCATTAATAAACAATATACTTTAGACCACAGCTGTTTAATAGAAATGTCCATGATGATGAAAATGTCTTATATCTGTGCTACCCAATAAGGTAGCCCCTAGCCCATCTGATTATTGAGCACTTTACATATGACCAGTGTGACTAAGAAACCGAATTTTAAATTTATTTAATTTTAATTAATTTCACATGTGGCTAGTGTCTACCATATTGGTTAGTGCAGCTATAGAGTAATTAGGCTGTGTCATTAACTGTGTTAGGTCCAGTGCTAAGGAAAAAACTGAGCTTTTGGTAGCCCCATAACTGCTACCAAAATAGGAGTCAAGATTCCAAATTCAGGAGACCTGATATGCCGCTCTTGTCAGAGGTTGGTATTGTAATGGAAGGATGGGTCTGGTACTTAGGAGACCTGGACATATCCCTTCTTCATACTGAGTCTCAATTTGTGGAGCATGAGGTTGAATAAGATAATGTCTGAGATAACACTCATTCCCAATAATCAGCACAGCTCCTCTAACAATCACTGTGCTTTGTCCCCACCACTGCTGACACTAGCTGATGACCCCACTGACCTGTCTCTGGATCTGGGCTGACTACAACTGAAAAATGCTCCTTCTCAGAACTGAGGACAGAAACTCTTCCTAAGCAAGCTGATCTTTTTAGCCTTAGTATGTCAGGTACGTCCTCATCATAAGAATTTCATAACGTTTGTGTAATTTCTCCCTTGCTCTGTCCTAGCTTCCATGGACCGAGAAGCTAACTGGGTCTCTTGAAGGACTCACTGTGCTCTTCTTATTCCAGCCTACTTGTCCCTTAGCAAACCTCTGACTTAATGCTCACACTGACTGACTCCGGCTAGACCAAAATGATGTAAAAAACAATAAAATAATGGCAATAAACCAGAGATAAGGTGATGGAGACCTGTAGGAAGATGATGGAAATGGAAAAAACAAGGTCAATTGATATTTTGAAGGAAGTAAAGGTCCTTAGCAAAAGATTAGATAAAGGGTGAAGGAGAGGAAGGAATCAAAGATAATTTCAAGGTAACTGGGTGGATGAAATTAAGAAAGTTAAGACAGCTAAAAATCAGGAAACTGGAAGTGAAGGATAGGTTACAAAGGGAAAACATGATAATTTTTAAGTTAGACTCATAAAATTTTAGATTTTAGATACAATAGTCTCTTATATACCTATTTCTACATCTCTATCTATCTACCTATCTATATATATGAGGAAACTCAAAGGATCACTAAACAACTTGTAAAAGTTTCAAAGCACTTTTGTAGTATAATCAAGGCTAAGGCTTAGATATCTTTACTCCCATATTAAACAACCATTTCTTCTAATCTGGGATGAAAATATAAGATATCCAAATAAATATTTTTAAGGGAACTCAGTTCTAAGAAAAGGCTGGAAATATAGTTTTAGGAAACACTAGAACACAAGAAACAATTTCACAGAATTCAGCACCCTGTGAATACTTTTATTATTCCAAATTTTCAGACGAAGAAGGATTTGACCAAGGCCACAAATAAGTGATGGTAAGTATTTAAACCAAGGCAACTAAATTACACATAAACAGAGCTATAATTTTTATCTAAACTGAGGCACATTTGAGAGTTAAAGAACAGATTAAAACTGGAAACATCCAGGCAAATCAGGTCATATGGCACTCTTGTCACTAATCACTAAGCAATCTGCCATAAATGCTCTAGAACCATAAATGTTCTCCCTCAGTCTTAATCATTTGCCTACATTCAATCCATTGAGAACTTCTGCGGTATATATTTTCTCCTACCTTCAATTTCTTCCTTTCTGATGACTTTAATTGCAATTTTTCCCCAGCATCCAAAATGTTATCCTGAAATCTCCCTCAAATTCTTCTATTCCCAAACAAATATCTTCAATTTCTAATATTTATTCCTCTATATTCTCATGTCCACCTCCACTGCCACTACCTTTGTTCCTATTCTATCCTTATTTTCTGCTTTTGTGCGATTGTCTCTTATCTTTCTCTGTCCTCTTTCTCCTTTAGTCTTCCCCTCATGCTATTGTCAGTTACCTTCATCAAAAACAAAGATCTGATCCTCTAACTAATATCAGGGAATGGGGCAGGGGGTCAAAAGAAACAACCTTCCAGTTAAAAATAAATGAGCTTTGGGGATGTAAAATATAGCATGGTGACTATAGTTAATAATATTGTACTACATATTTTAAAGTTGCTAAGAAAATACATCTTAAAGTTCCCATGACAAGAAAAAAAAATTGTTAACTATGTCTGGTGATGGATGTTGCTACATTTACTGTGGTGATCAATTTATAATATATACAAATATAGAATCATTATGTTATATACTGCAACTAATATAATGTTACTTGTCAACTATCCCTCAAAAAGATAAAATATAAATTAAAAGATAGATAACTTCTCATTGGTTTCTGGATATTTACAGCTTTCTAGTTTCATATCCCACTCTCTTATGCCTCAGGCATTTGTCATGCATGAGGTTAGCAACCCTCCTGCATAATCTTTTCAGGCCCAGTGTATAGAATAGCCGGTAGTATGCCATAGGCCCTCAAATGTTGTTTATTAAAAGAATGTTCAACCAACTCACTTGATCTTAGCCAAAAGGTCAAGAAGTGACAAAATGTTCAACCAACTCAAAGGCTTTCTACTTTTGCCGTGCTTTCCACATGGCCCGAAGAACAAATCTGCTAGGCAAATAATAGTTGAATAAATATTTCCTATATTTATTGTTCTAGCAGTATTCAGACTTCTTTATGGATTTGTCACAGTTAAGGAAAAGAATTGAATAATATTTTAAATGGCAATATAATGATATTTGCCATCCCAAGACTGGAAAATACAATCTACATTTCACTTTAAAGCCTTAAGTATATCTTGTTACCAAGCAGATGACTAAATTTTCTTTTGGTAAAATCTATGGAGTTCCTCTCAATTAAGTATTTCCACAAAACCTCACAAGGCTCAAGAAGATAGTCCTGCCTTGCATGAGTGTTAAGAAATCACTTAATTGGGGATATTCTAAATTTGTGTTACCTATTAATGGGTTCTATTTTGGTCAATGAAATTGACATTGTTGTGTAAACAAATGGATCTGGAAGTTTTGACTAAAGAAATGTTTTTCCCTTTTGTTTATATTGTCACTCCTTGAATGACATGGAGAGATAGAGAGATAGCCCCTAGAAAGTCTCTAACCTGGCCTCCTCCACTAAAACCCAATATTTATGGTGGGAATGAGAAACGCTGCTTGCCTGCTTAAATAGCAATGTTATGTTATTCTGCTATGCAGCGGAATAAAGTCCTATGTTGATTAGAAAACATTAACGATAAATCCTGACTTGTTGCAAGGCAGTAAGAAAAAAAAAATCCTTGCATTGTTCCTTGAATTAAATAAATATATTTAGTCTTTGTTTTGTTGTTGTTTTTTCTTTTCTTTCTTTTTTTTTTTTTTTGGAGGAGTTTGTTTGTCTTATTGAAAACTTGGAATACTGTATGACCCCCAAACAAAAAAGAAATCAAACTAATGTCAATATCAATATGCTTAAAATTTTGGAGGGAGATGTCTTATCCAAAACATAATCTTTAAACAAAAGAAGTTAGCATTATAATCTAACCCCTTTCTAATTTGCTCATAGACAGAATTTGACTTAGTCATCAAAAGACTATAGGAGAAAGATTGCTAACTTGTAGCCTAGCTCTGCAGCTTACAAGTTGTAAGATCTTGACCAAATTACTCAACTTCTCTCTATCTCATCTTTAAAAATTTGTAATAATTAAATATACCTCATAGGTCATTAAGAATATTAAAAAATCAATTAGAACATAGAAATGTCAAGGACAACAGCACACACTCAATAAATGTCAGTTATTATTATTATTATATATATATAACATGTATAACTTTGTGAGAATTTATTTCAAACTTATTTTAAAATGTTGAACTAAATTGCTTATCCCAAAACGCATCTGAATGAATAATAATGACTTTCCTATCTTTCCAAAAGCAAGGCAAAACAATCAAAAGTGAGAAAATCACTAACCATTGAGCCAGTAGTGCTCTGAAATGTCAGTTCTGATGTAATGGTGGTCTTGAGTAGGCCCAAGGGACCGCGTGAATGCCGTATCTTTGCCAAGGAAATCAGAAGCTGTTCCAGAGTAGAGGTATTCATCTGGGTGGGAGAAAAGAATACATAAGACTTCTAAGAGTTTACCAGCAGTACTATTTACAATATACTAATTTCACAGCATGAAACCAAAGATGTTTATTGCATAACATCAGAATATATTTAGGCTATAATTCATAAATTTCACATTCAGATTTTGAAAATTTGCTTAAAGAAAAGATAACTCCATAAATGTTGGTAATCTGATGCTTTAAGAACTTTACATGTATTGGCTTCTCTTATGAATTAGCTCTTCTGCCCTTCTCACAAATAATTCAATGGTATATCATAATTAGGAGTTTCTCATTGTAACAACACAAAGAAATATTAAAAAGTAAATGCCATAATGAGGAATGGATTGCGTAATTAGTATTTACTTAACAGACACAACCTCAATGACCACAACTTTTCTTTGCCTAATCTCTGCTGAAAGGGAGCTTTCAGCACTGAAGTCATTCTTTGTAATTATAACATTTTACATTCCTTGTAGCTAGTCATGTCTCTAATAGTTCTGATAAACAGGAGTTCCTGAAAGGGGAAAGAAGGGAATGATGTTGCTATTACTGCATACCAAACTTCTTTGTCCTGTTATTTATGTAAAGTGGATATCCATGAATGATGTTGCTATTACTGCATACCAAACTTCTTTGTCCTGTTATTTATGTAAAGTGGATATCCATGTTTTATGAGAGAGAGGGGAGAGGAGAGAGAGGAGAGGAGAGGAGAAGGAAAGGGAGGCGTAGGAGGAGGGGAAAGAGAAATGGGGCTAGCAAAGAAGAAAGAGGCTGAGAGGGGAAAGGTTGGTGGGAAGATAGAAGGAGGAAGAGGAAAAGGAGACAGGAAGGAGAGAAAAAGACGACAGGAAGGGGAAGAGAGTAAAGGGAGATGGGGGTGGGGGAGGTGTAAAGAAAAGGATTGGAGGGGAGAAAAAAGAAGAGGGGTGGTCAAAGTTCCCCAATGATTATTATCACATTGTCGGGGTGGAGGAAGGTAGCAGAAAAGAATGCTATCCCTATAGTAGAATGTGTTGCCTTTTTGAGAGCTAAGCTACTGCAAGAAATCTTCATAGTCAACTACTTTGGGTTAACCTTAATAGACCAAAATTAAAAATGGCCAATCTCTACAGAAAATTTAGATTTTTTAAATGTCTAAATGAAAGAACAATAAAGACATTGTTTTATCACTGAAGACCAATTTTCCTCACAAACATATATTTAAATTTTGCTTTTGTATAAGTGATTCAAATACTTTCTAAATCCTCTGACGATATCCATCTAAATGCGTTTTTACTAAACTAATTGACACAACACAACCTCAATTTAAAAAAAAGCACAAAATAGAGAAATCCAGTAAATAATGTAAATGTACATATGGCACTGCTTCCATCTCTTAAAACATTCCCTTAAAATATGTGGTAAATGGAAACGTTTCATTTGGTGGAAAATTTTTAAAAACACAAGTACAAAGAAACCAACATCAACAAAGTCATTGTGGAAAAAGTTTGGTAAGAGTAAAGGAAACAAATTATTACCTTCAAACAAAATTTTAACTATTTGAACATTTTTGTCAGAAAAAAATTGTATGTTTCAACTCCAAAACTGAATCTGTAGATCCAGGCTTTAAAACTGTCTTCCTTGTATTTAAATTACTTAGAGATTCTTAAGAGGGGTCACCGATGCCTACCATCTATTGTTTTTTATTAAGGGTGTGTTAACCCTCCTTGACAGATTAGAATCACAAATCATCTATCTCATTTTTTAGGATAATGACTGAACATTAGTCACGATTTTCAAAACACACAAAAACACAGGCTTTCACTTCAAAGGGAGTTCACCAGTTCTCACTAAGTGAAAATTAAAATGTCATGGTGCTTCACTCGCAGAGACTATTCAAACATTTGATAGACAAGCTAAATAAAAAGAGAATAAAGTCACGAACTAAACCAAGACAAAAGGAGTTCTTATAATGGTTGAAATGTTGTGCCGGCATTCCTCAGAGTAGACCAGACCACACAGCACGGCGCTCTTTAAACAGAAGAGTCTTCTCATAAGAAAACTTAAGATGTATACAAAGCAAGAGAAGACTAAAAATTAGTGAACATGTGAAATTTTTATTAGCATGTGAAATCGGGAGAAAAGGTATCCTATTATCTGTACTCTATAATTTGATTAATTTATTTGATTAATTTATCCACTTATGTCTTATCATTAATCCTTCCACTTAAGTCTTAACATTTTCAACATATTATGTTTAAGGAATTGCTAAATTTATGGGGACACAGCTTAGCAAAGATAATCTGAGACATTGAAGTGTAAAATTTAAGAACAAGTGAGTGTGTGTGATTTGCATTAAAAAGAATTCAAGCAGAGGTTCATGTAAAACATAACTGTAGACAGTAAGGATGGCTGAGACCTCACTTTATTGATAAGGATGCTAAATATAGAGAGATTTGGCACTAAAACACTATGGTCAGCGGAAGACTCAAAAATAATCTTTAACTCAATATAAAAATGTAGTTTAATCTACACATACCATTTTAAAACACCTAAAGCAAGAACTGCCTGTCATTGATCTTACCTGTCATTACTGAAGCAAAAGGCTGCTGAGGATCAAAAGGACATTTCAGTCTGCCAGACTCCAAATTGTGTGTGTCTAGTTTGAACATAACTTCCTGTTATGAGAAATATTAACACAAGTGAGATTTCTTAAAATATCAGAATCAGCAAGAACATAGGAGATAAGAACTAATAACTAACTCATTAATTCAACAAAAACTGATTGAGCATATACAGCTTGTGCATCATGCTGTGCTCCTTAACTCTTTAGCAAATGTTATTACTGGCAAGACTCAATCTCCATGTTTTGGTTTCTGTTTGCCCAAAGTAATAATAATAATACGGAATGGACTTTTCTGTCAGAAGTACTAATATACTCAAAATTTATGTAGTCTGGACCACTGTCATTATCAATATCACCATCAAACACACATATTTCTTAAGTCTAATAAGTAATTTGTTGAGCTTAGCAAGCCAATTTCCTCATCTATGAGATAAATTTACTATAATATTTATACTTCCATAGCTATTATGGTCTATTTACCTAAGCATCTGCAACTATTCCAAATTACTTAAGCCTTGTTGTACTTTGTAATTTTAGTGACATAAAATGTTTTAAGGTAGGAAGTTCATTTTCATAGCTGTTGATGCATGTGGGCAAAAAATATCCTGTTACAGTATTTTCACTGTTATGAAAACACTGTACACATTAAAAGCCACATAGTTATTTTGGCTGAAACATCTATTTGTACAATAGTGGCCACAGACACTGAATGACATTGGCATATTTTAATACTCAGGAAAAAAATAACATCTTAAGTTGGACTTTCCAAGAAAAATATGAATGTATAATGAATACGGTCCCACGAGCTTGAGTGGTTCATAACAATGACAACACTACCCTACAGCAAAAGGGCTGATGACTCACCCTGCCTAGGCACTAGAGAAATCCAGCATTTCAGCCATTCTCTCTAGATGGTGTAGCTACAGAGTTGTATCAGAGCACACATACATGTCATAAAAAAGGACTATTCAGTGCTAGTTCTCTAGAAAGCAAGCAATGAAACAAAAGGGATAGAGGAACTGGATTATCTATTGTATTATCTGCCATGTCAGATGTTTTTCTTATGAACAAGACCAACAGTAGCTATTGCCTTTAAAAAAATAGCAATAGTAATTTAAATTTCATGATTAACAATTGTTATTCTACAGTTCCAAGTAAATGCATTTTAATACTAAATAGTAAGGTTCCTAACAGCCAGTAGGTACTAACCATGGGCCAGAAACTTTATGTATGTTGTCTCAGTGAATCCATGCCATAAGCCTAATAATGAAGCTACTCTGAGAATTCCAACTTTACAAGAGAAATATTGAGGATAGCTTCAGCATCACATAGCTAGTAAGAATTAAAGCAGTAGTTAGAACTCGCGTTGTCTCCAAAGTTCATGCTTTTAACTTTTAACTAATGTAGTCTCAGAATTCAAACTCATGAACTTAAAATGTGTTGAAATCAATTTATAGTAGCCTCACAGTGACCATGCCCAAGGATGTTTGATTAGAACAGGTCAGCTAATGGCAAGCTATGAGAGCAGAGACTAGGCATGGAAAATAGGTCTAGTGCGAATACATTTAGGGCTGCTTTCCAACTGTGGATGAGGCTAAAGGTATGTCAGGAAAAACACACCTGTAGATAGTGGTTCTTAAGTGTGTTTAAATATTGTTAAGGGAACACTATTCTTCACAGATCAAACAGAAGTGTTGACTCTAAAGCCTATAATAGGATATTGTAAAGGGTTGGAAAGTAAGCTGAATCCTGCTGTGGCAGAAGATCAGAGTGAAAAGCTAAAAAAAAAAAACTAAGAAAATATCTGAGAGAATGTCACAGTTGATGCAAAGTACTAAATACTCCCTTATAATTGTACAGACTTCTGTTTTCATAATGCAACATTTCATTAAATTCTCAAGATAAGCCCGTAAAATGGGTTTTTGTGCAGGCCGAGGACAAGGCCTCTCTTATAATCTCCTGGAGAAAGGAGACAGTGGGGAAGCAAGTTTCCCTGGGCCAGAGTCAAGGACACCAACAGGAAGATGATGTAAAAAATAATGGTTGATTAAATGGGCTGCCTCAGATAGACTGACTGCTTTACATGGCGCTCTAACTTTTGAGACAGCTTCAACTTCCTTAATCTAACTATTTTTGCAAAAAGCATCTATCGAGGCTGCACACTGAAATATTGTTGAAACAAAGCAAGAGTGATAGGAAATATTTAATCATCACAACTAGGCAAAGTTTTTATCAATACTTTTCTCATTTAAAGATGAGATTTGCATCAGGAGAAGGAAAATAGAATATACTTCCAATATAATTATATAACAGCTATCAGGCACTCCAAGTTTTGAAGACTCCAAGTTTTGAAGAATACATGTATATGTATATGTATATGTTTATGTATATGTATATGTATATGTATATGTATATGTATATGTATATTACAATACTTTTGAAATCCTTGCTTTTGTACCTTTCTGTGCTTCTGTGGGCTATTACGGCTGAGTATTAAGTGGCTGGAATGAAGCAAGTGCTATGCCAAAGCCTATACTATAATTTTCTCATTTTGTCCTCAAAATTACTCTGTGAGGTAGTTAGTATTGCTATCATTGTTTTGCTGAATAAACAGAAGCTTGGAAAGCTTATGCAGTGTGCACAAGACCATGGAGCTGGTAAGTGACTGCAGCCATAATTCAAACTCTGGCTCCTCGAGCTCCAGTGATTAGTTGTTGACAGCAGCCCTGACTTCTGTCCTGAAATCCAGATCCAACTTCCCACTGGCATGACCTACTGACCATTTCTCAAATGCAGTACGTACAAAACTAACTCACCAGTCTCCCCACAAACTTGTTACTATTCTCACCTCAGTAAATAACACCACTCTCCAACTCACTGCCAAACGCAGAAATCTGGGATTCATTTGAGCTTTTTGACCCTTCTGCCCATTGCCCCAGCCACACTGAACAGGAGTCCCCAGAAAGGGGATTACCCATACTTCTCTTCTTCATCCCTGTTATATATTAGTTCCCTTTTCTCAGTCACCTCCAGAGCAACCTTGTCTATTTTGAAAATGGAAGAGCCTTGTAAATTCCCTCTGGAGGAACAATGAATTCCTAGGACTAATAATTCATTCACAAAGTTAACAATCTTCAAGCAGGGCTGACTACAATTACCTGTACTCCTGACCAGCAGCAAACTCACAAGGCTCCATATGCCTGTGCACTCATAATTCTCTTATTCTCACAGAACTTGTAAATTTCACTGCCCCTGGGCTTCTTGACAGTCTGAAGCTAAATAATTAGCTCCATCTAAATTCCTTTTCAGCACTTGTGACTTTTAGGAGCTAAAGAACACTCTTTGCATCCCTCAGCAGGTTGTGAGTTTGGCCTTTAGCCTCAGGCCTCAAAACATATCCAAACTGTGGGGCTATCTCATATAATTACACCCTGTGCTGTGAGCTACCATTATACATTATCCTTCATCAAAGCTAGCCAAGAGAACATTACACAAGCAACAAAGAATGATGGATTCAAGTTGCCAAGTCTCCTAGTGGTTCAGAGATTTAACTATCAGGGTTGCTTTATTTTCAAACAGTTGAATCTGGGCTGGTTAGACAAGTTGGTTAGAGAGGAAAGTTTATCCAGCCACAGTTGTGAATTTGATTTCTGCATGAATCAATTAAATCAATATAAAGAAACCTGTTCCATAAACTCAGACTTTAATATCAATCATGAAGCCAATTCTGCAAATATGCGTGGTTACTCACAAGAAGTATATACATAAACATAAAGATGACAGTGCAACCATCAACCTATACAAGGATACACTTTAGAGTACAGGTTCCAAAAGCACAGTTGTGCAAGCTTGGTCTAGAGACTGAGTGCTTTGGTTGAGTTCTTTGCTAGAGCATTTATTAGTTGGGTGATCTTGGCTATGTTATTTAATTCCATTGAGACTCAGTTTTTCGTAACTTATAAATTAGAAGTGATACAGATACTAAGTTCATTACGAGTGTTGTGAAATTCTAAGAAAACAATTCATGTAAAATGTGTGGTATAATCCATGACACACAAAAACCTTCTGATAGATTAGTTATTAATTACATTTCTGAAATCTGCATGTTTCTCATTTATTGAAATGCTCAGAGAGAGCTGCTATACATTACTCCTAATTAATGTATACTTTATTTCCACTATGTCAATTTGGTCCAGCAGAAATAATGGGTTCAGTGTGCTAATATTACTATCTATAGTGCTAATATGACTATCTATATACAGTTATTAGGAAATCATTACATTTTATGTACTTAACATCTGCCATTATAAACATAACAGGTCAAATTTGTTGGATGGGAAAAATGAAATTTCTTAAAAGATACAATTCCATTGCAAAGTCTTGTGGGAAATGGATTTTTACCAATAGCAACATACAAAACAGATCTAGTTGTAAAAAAACCTCAAGAGAAAATGAAGACATACATAGAGCCCATAGAAAACATGCACTTTCAACATTTTGCACTATTAATTTTCATCATCTCACTAAAAACAACTTTTAATAAAACAATTTTTATTAGATAGATAAAGTATATAATCAAAATGGCAATCCATAAAGTGGTTGGGAACATGAGTTCTTATACCATACACAAATTATATGACTCCATGTTTCATAATAAAGTATTACAATAAATTGTTTTCAAGCAATTTCATTATATTACCTCCTTGTAGACTCCAAGATCAATATATCCACATATTGGATGGAATGCTCCAGTTCCACACACATAAATGTGAGTTTTATTATAGGGTTGAAGGACTCGAATAAAATTTGCACATTCTGTCTATTGGGAATAAAAAAAATAAAAGCATTAGCATACAATTCAAGTTTTTGAAAGATGATCATTCATGCCACCTGCTTTTCAAGTAGATAAATCATCAAAAAAAGGGGAAATGAAAAAGATTTATGATAAATCTTTAGACACCTGACTTAGCAAGAAGGTAAAACAAATTAGAAACTAGCTTAAATGATTGACTTTGAAACTTTTTGAAATTTTAAAGGTTTGAAATTATCAGGGTGCCAGAATGCACATCTCTACAGTGATACTTAATGGGGTCTGTAGAATAAATATACATAGAATATTAATGAGGTATCCATACTTTTTTTCAAGAATTACCTAGAGATCAAAACTCATCATGTTCTGATGTTCACCATATAGATTCTGCTGTTTGCAACATAAACTGTCTCAGCTACACTGAACACAGATCTGTATTCCTATATATGTGTTCCATTTTTATTGGCTGGAATGCCCTACCATTTTATTTCCATTTATTTTCTTCATATATATATATATATATATATATATATATATATATCCTATATAATAAAAGTCTAATATGCAAATCGACCAAATAGTGGAACAACCGATTGCTATGACACACACTGACCACCAGGGGGAAGACGCTGAATGCAGGAGCTGCCCCAGCCTGCAGGCCCCAGGCCAGCCAAGGTGGGTGCCAGTGGGGCCACCCGATCGTCCCACCAGTTGCCCCGTAGAGGGAGGCAACCAGCGGTGGCGGCGGAACAGGGCTGAAGAGCAGGCGGTGCCATGCCGGCCAAGGCGGGTGCCTGCAGAGGCCCCACGATTGCCCCGCTGGTCACCCCACAGATCAGCCCTGATTGCCGGTCAGGGCTAGAGACACTACTTGTGTGCAAATTTCGTGTACCGGGCCTCTAGTATATATATTGATTGCAGAGAGGAAGAGAGAAGGAGAAAGAGATAGAAACATCAATGATGAGAGAGAACCATTGATCAGCTTCTTCCTGCATGACCCACAAAGGGGACCGAATCCACAACCCGCATGTGCCCTGACTGGGAATCAAACTGGGACCTCCTGGTTCAAGGTCTTAGCTCAACCACTGAGCCATGCCGGCCAGACTATTTCCATTTATTTTCAATATTACAGAGCCTTCAAGACTCAGACTAATTTCTGCTTATTCCAAGAATGTCTTTTATTTTTCCATGAATATTTTTATACAAAGTCCAGATTTTAAAGAAATTTTTACATTTCTAATTATTTTGCATATGCTTAGGCCCCAAAATATTTCTTTATATTTTCATTATCTTTATAACAATTATTTTCCATGCCCCTGTTACTTTTAAATACTCAATTTTTCAGTCATTTTTGTTATTATGTATAATTTTCAATTTATCTCCAAAGTGACTTCTTATCATTACAAAATTATTGGAAACAATTTCTTCATTATGGCTTCATGATTCCTGGACCCAAAGAGAAAACACTGGGCTATAACATTTATTCTAGATTGACTCTATCCAAGAGATGGGCAAGAATTTACTAAGTGGGAAACCTATGGAACCACAGAGGTTCATTATCCTTATCTGGATGGCCATGGGTTCTTTACCAGTCAGGCACTGGCTTATGGCACTGTTGTTTTGGGAGTTGGTAGGAAGAAATTAAAACACACACACACACACACAACAACAACAATGACCTCACTGGACTGGTAGGAAGGTTTTTAGAATTAAATACATTTTTTAAAAGGCAAAAAACCGCTTATTAATAAAATTTTTACATGGTTTAAATTAATAATATAATATTTAATAATTGCTTATTATTGCCGTATGTTAAATATCAATATCCCGGTGGCTCTTTTGATTTTAGAGTGAATAGCTATGTCTGCATGCTGTGATAGAGTTCCTAGTACCCATCCAGCTACCCTGGCAATTTTATGTCTCCAGAATTTGTAGATCCCAGTTAATCAAATCTGCACATTTTATCACAAAAGAATGTTACAGTGAACGCACTGAGTCTTCTGTTCTCTGCTTCCTTATAAACAACACAGTTGCTTAAGACTATGTGAAAGGACAATAACAGTCCCTCAGCTACACGAGTAACGGGTGTTTGTTTCTTTATTGGGTAGGAAGAGTCAGCCTCTCTAATAGGAGGAGGATAACTGAATGTGGTTGCTTAGATTGTATGCTAAAAGAGAGAGAGAGAGAGAGAGAGAGAGAGAGAGAGAGAGAGAGAGAGAGTTTACATCTAAGGATGTGCAAATAACACTATGGACATGTTTATTGTCTTGGATAATTTCATGTATTTAGTATATGTTCTCCTGTATTTATTATATGTAGATTCCTAAAAACTGAACATTTTACATTCATTAAGACAATTTTCTGGCATATAGTCTTATTTAACAAAATCATGTCCGTTTTTCACCTTCATGCCAAGGTGTCTGATGAGAACTTATTTTCCATTTGCAAAAAGGCACCATAGGAAACCAGCTTCATGTTCCTTAGCATCATGTTAGGCAAGCTCAATTAAAAACCTAACTCAGCAAATATGCCATCTGAATAGTTTTGAACAAACAATGGGTACACAGTAATATGAGTAAATGTGTATGGATCCCGAGATAAACTGTAATGTGGCTTCATTGCTAGGGTAAGAGGTTTTAATATCTCTTTATTTTGTTCACTAATGCACACTGAAGGGACTGTTATCTCTTTGTCTTTACCCCTATAAAGAGATCCATGCAAGGGCGAGAGCTACACAAGGACTAGCACACAGGGAGGGCAAGAGTAGAATTATATGGCTGGAGTGAGGCAGGATTGACTCACTGCTAGTTATTTCATCATTTTTTTTCAAAAGCTCAATTTTACCAAATAATCCTATAGTTAAAAGGTAATTGTTATGGACTGAACATCTGTGTCTTCCAAAAATTCATAGGTTGAAACCCTAACTCCCCAGTGTGATGGTACAAGGACATACGGAGATGGGGCCTTTGGGAGATAATCCATTTAAGATAATACTCAATGACCTACTCTCATTGCCCTATCCTAAGTATCAATATCCCTGTGGCAATTTTGATTTTAGAGTGAATAGCTGTGTCTGCTATTCAAGAGAATAGGATCCTTACGATGGGATTAAGAGACTGGGGAGCTTTCTCTCTCACTCTCTGCTTTGTGAAGATACAACAGGAAGATGGCCATCTGCAAGCAAGAAGAGACTTTTCACCAGGAGCCCAATCAGCCGGCACCTTCATCTTGACCTTCTCAGCCTCCAGAACTGGAAGAAATAAATGTCTGTTCTTTAAGCCGCCCAGTTTACAGTGTTTTGTTTTAGTAGCCGAAGATGAATAAAGCATTAATTTTACAAGATTCTGAACTAAATATTTGTATAAAGGAATAAAACAATTCCCTTTCTAGCTTATAAATTATGGAGTCAGAAAGATTAAGGACTCTGAGAAACACAGCACTGTTTACAAAGGCAAATAAGGCCCAGAGTGAAGTTTTATACACATAAGAGATAAAATTTTAGCCCTGGCCAGTGTGGCTCAGTTGGTTGGGCATCTTTCCCTGCACCAGGAGGCTGCTGGTTACATCCTGGTCAAGGGCACATGTCCTGCATGCAGGCTCCATCCCCAGTAGGGGGCATGCAGGAGTCAGAATATTGATGTGCTCTCACATCGATGTTTCTCTCTCTCTCTCTCTCTCTCTCTCCCTCCCTCCCTCTCCCCCTCCCTCCCTCCCTCCCTCCCTCTAAAAATCAATAAACAATTCTTTTAAAAAAAGAGAGAGAGGAAAAGCTCCAAATCACACCAAAAACATTTCACATCCTTTAACTTTTTAAAAAAATCTTTTTTTAAAAAATGTTTTTATGAGAGAGGAAAAGAGAGAAAGAGGAAGAGAGAAACATCGATGTGAGAAATATCCATAGGTTTCCTCCTGAACACATCCCAATCAGGAATGGAAAATGAAGCCTGGGTATGTGCCCTGACCGGGAATCCAATCAGCATCCTTTCGGTGCACCGAACTATGCCCAACCAACTAAGTCCCATGGGCCAGGGCACATATTTTGACTTTTCCAGGAGTACTTTATTAAAATGCACTCAGCCCAGGAAATTAACCTATTATGCTAGTTTCTGACTTGGTAAACTATTAGAAAGGATTTATTTATGAAATGCCTCCCCTCTCTCAGACTGGGCTGATGTGGAATAGGGCAATCTACAGATGGGTCCTGATTTACAGGACATAGTTTCCAAAAAAGTCAGCTCTGCACAAACTTTTTTGTACTGAAGTTGATTGAGGGCAGTTCCCTAAGCAGCCTGGAGGCAATGGAAAGGAACTGGCTGCCAGAAGGCAAGAAACCTGGGAAACCAAGATCCTGAAAGATAAGGTTTTGTAATTCAAAATTGCCTGGGTGGACATTTCAGCCAAACCAGTGATGTGAGGCAAAAACTTTACAATGATTTCCCTTTTAATTTGTAACTTATTTTTTTGTTTCAAAGATTGTGGTTTTTTTTTTTCTTTGTATGCACAGAGCTTCCAAAGTTTTGTTTAAATAACACAAGCAATAATTAACTCGATTTAATTCACTTAGTGACCTGCAGCGTGGCTATTAATGGTAGCATAATTCTGTGAGGCATGAAGAAAGATAACTTTGAGAAGCAGCTTTTTCAACTTTCCCTGAAAGCTGGCTAACTTGTCAGCTATTGCCCACAATGGCAGGGTTGTTGCATGTGACCAAACAATTCAATTCACTGGGTAATATACTCATCTTTGGGAATGTATTGAATTTCTCCTTCCTTCCCTCATTCCTTCTACCTATTCCCCTTCCTACCGACCTCCTCCCCACAGTGGAAGAGAGAGAGATGAAGAGAAAGAGAGAAAACAAGTTATCAACTTTTAAAAATTCTCTCGAGTAATATTTGTTTCAATATTTTACCTCTCACATATATCCACACGTTTATATAACAATAAAATGTTTTCTTAGATGATTTCTAAAACAAATATAAAGCTGAGTTAGTAGTTGGAGAAAAGACAAATATGTTTTAGTTTATGTATTAACACTTGGAATTTTAGTCTCTGCCTAAATAGCTGGAAAAATGTAGGGTGTCCCAAAAAAGCACATACCCACACTTTGAATAATTACAAAGGCAGTGTTTATTAAAATACATTTCACTTTCAAAACTGAGCCAGCAGCTCTTAAAGTTTGTATACATTTTGGGGGACACACCCTGTATTAGTGAACCAGAAGTGCATGTAATTCTCTAGACTTAGATATAGTCCAATTAAATCCAATACAACTTTATATGTAATTCTGATAAGTGACTCATAAATTGTTAATTTTGACTTATTTAGGTTATATAGGGAAAGACTCTCATGACTTAGGAATCTGGCCTATTTCTGTTTTTAGTTTACTTTTCAGAATATTGTGGTCATCAAACCTTTTGTTGTTGTTGTTGTTAATTCTCACCTAAGGATATTTTTCCATTTATTTATAGAGAGAGTGGAAGGGAGGAGAGACAGAGAGAGAAACATACATGTGAGAGAGACATATGGATTCATTGCCTCCCACACGGGCTCCTACCAGGGCCCAGGATCGAGTTTGCAACTGAGGTACGTGCCCTTGACAGGAATTGAACCCGGGACCCTTCCGTCCTCAGGTTGACGCTCTATCCACTGAGCCAAACTGGCTTGGACATCAAACATTTTTGATCGTTCATCACATGCCTGTCACTGATGCATGTTGGTTTTGTCTAGCAGACCTCGAGTAGAATCTACTCTACAGAGATATCTGTTTAGGTCTTATAGCTTTGAAACTATTTTAACGCTTCAAAATAAATACATGAAAATCCAAATATCACATTTCTCTCTTAAAAATGGAAGATTTAACAGTGGAGATTTCTACACTGCTAAACCCAGTTGTGGTAGGAGGGCAAAGGTAACATTTTAAAGAAAAAAAGAAAGAGAGATGCTTACTTAAACATTTAAAAGACTATATCAAATAAAACAACTTGGAAAGAATATGTTTTACATAAGTAGATCACAGTGTAATAATATATTTTATTATAAATATAGTTATATATAGCTGCAAATATTGAAAATCTGTAAATAATCAGTAAGGAAAAAAAAATGCTAAAATTAAAAAATGAACAAATTGTAGGGATATGCCATTCCAAAAAATAAATTCTAATTTTACAACTATATAAAATATTTAGGTTTAATGGTAATAAAAAAATTCAAGCTGAAACAATAAAAATAGCTTCATATTTTTTGGCAAATATTTAGTGTGTTTATTTTATTCATTTACGTATCAGTATTAAATGTTAACTATAGGCTGTATCCAATATTAACGGGGGTATGGGAAATACACTCTCTCATGAGCATCACTGCTGGTGAAAGCACAAGAGGCAGAAACTTTCCGGAGGGCCATTTTGCAGAGTGTATAAAAGATTTTATATCCTTTCAGCAGTAATTCTACTCAATAGTCAAAGATGTTCACAATATTTTTATAGGAGGTTTTTCATGTGCAGCATCATTCACAATAATTAAAACTGGATTTATACCAAACTTCTAACAATAGGGGATTGATGAAATAATATATAGAGGAATGCGGTATAGCTATTAAAAGTAGTGTTATAAAAAGGAATTTAATGACATGGGAAAATGCTCGTGGCAGTCTGTGAAGTGAAAAAAAAAAGTGTTTTAAGGGGCTATGTAAACAATGATTTCATTCTGAAATAGTAAATAGATAAGATAGAAGAATAAACATCAAAATGTCACCAGCTACCTCTGGGTAATGTTCATGGGGGAGGAACTATTTACAGATGATTTCTATATAATTTGCAAGCTTCCTACAATGAACACTTTGTTTTACTTTCAGATGTTCTAAAAAAAATGTAATCACAGGACTGTAGAGAAGCAAGAGCCTTGAACTCTATGTCATGGCTCTATTGACAGGTTGTGTGTCTCCGCGGTGAACGGACTGAGGCCAGGCTGCCTGCACCCTGGGCGTTCTTTGCCTGGAGTGACCCGTTTACCCCACTCTTCATCATCAGGGCTAAAGGCACTTCTTTAGTGACTCTCTTTTGAAAAATATTCTAAGCAGAAACAAAGTACGACCGAACAGTTTCCTGTCATCCCTTTCCTTCCCTGGATTAATCTGGGAACTGTGTTCAAGAAAGTGGAATAGTTCTCTTTTGTTTCCTCATCTTCTACTCTCTCCCCACCCCAATTAGCAAACTCTCATTATGGTAAATAATTCACTGTTTTTCAGTTATATAGTACCTTTGTGTAAAGGCATAGTCTTTCCAAACACTTGTTAATCCTAAACACACTCTGGGGAAGTAGGTAAAAATTACTAGAGAGAAGGGAAAAGAGAGGGCAATGCCAAAGGTAGTAAAACATGTCAATAAAACCCCACACTTGTCTCAGTTTTCTGCTGGCAGACACCTCTGCAATGCTGAAGAATGAGGATCTATGTTATGGTGACACTGAAGAGAAAGGACTGGAGAGATAATACAGGTTTCAGACCTCAGACATAAAGCGCAGACTTAATGCGTGGGCTATAGTGTGGTGCAAAAGCACAGATTGTGGGGCCAGACTTCTGGGTTCAATTCCTGGCTTCACTATTTACTAGATATGTGATACCGGGCAAGTCATTTAATTTTTCTGGCCTCAGTCTTCTCATTGAGAAAATGAGAAATAATAATAAAATCTAGCATACCATATAGTCATAAGGATTAAATGAGATTATAAATATAAAGCATTATAAACAACTCTCAGAACGTGGTAAGTGCTATAAAAGTGTAAGCTATTCTTAGTAACTCTAATGTAATATTATTTTAAAGGGACAAATTGAAAAGGAGACAAAGGCTTGTATTATCCCTACATGATTCAGCAGCAAACTTTGTAGACTTCAGCAAAATGAGCAAAACTCCCCAAATCTCTAATCCTGGGTTGGCAGGAGGTGTGCTTAAAGGTTAGAGGTTATTACTAAGCCCCCGAAACAACTGAAATGGAAGAGTGGTTTTCATATGCTGGGTCCTATGTGTTCTAGGATGCTACCTTCAGAAAAATTTATCACCATTTGCTTTAACTTAGTAATAGGGGCAACTGAGTTACTGTATAACTAGAATTGGTGAACATCCTGAAATGGGAACACGGTCACAATTAAAACCTTCACTGACTGTTTGACCTTGAGTGTTTATTGCTCATCTACTCCATGGGAAAACTTCCAAATTATTCAAAATAATTTGGAAACTCTCATAAGCAAAGCATCTTTCCCCCGCCCCTCCCCATGAGGTCATAAAGTATCGAATCTTTTGCAGACCTAGGCACTTGCTTGCAGTTGGGCTGTTGAACAGGGTGGAGAGAGAGAGACATGGGAAAAAGAAAAATATATTCTAGGACAGCTTTAGCTCTTTCATTTCTGATGAAATAAACACAAAAACTGTTCCCTATTGCATTTGATGCTAACAATCCCTGATACAGTTCTGCTAACACAAATGTGTCTGAAAAGGTCACATTTAATACTAACTGAATACCCAGTCAGGCATAATTAAAACTTTCTTTGTTTAGTTTTGATAATTTTATTTTGCAGTACTGTGACAGTGTGTAAGATCAGTTGAGTAATATCTGTAACCCTCCTTATACTGAAAGCTCCATGAATGACAGCAGATCCTCTCTCAGTTTCATACATATATTTATGCACATATTCAGGCTCTTAATAAATATAAGTTGAATAAATGACTGTCCAAATAAGTGAACAAATTTGTTGTCTCAGATTCTCAGTCTTCTAACCTTCCCCTCCATTCATTGGGCACCATGTGTCCTATTATATTACTTATATCACATTAATAAAGTGAGAGTTTTAAAATGTAGTTATGCTTTCATATAACACACACTATTTGTTATTAAATATTAAGACATTGCTCTGCTTAATACTCCTGTGTTATTGTGGTTACAGGCAACATTAGAGGATGTTGCAAAAGAAGCCTCAAGATGTCCATGTTTCTGCCCAAAGTTAGAACCTCTTATCATCTTGAGTTACATTCAGGAAGTGATTTATTTGCCAAAAAAAAGAGAGCAATTCTCCCTATCACCACAGTGCAAGAAGTCAGGGCAGAACACAGAGCATCTGGCCTGAATCAGAGCACTCAGATGAGAAGAGGCAGCCAGAGCCACAGCGCTGCAGTCATCGCTGGAGATAAAACAGGCGAGTTTGGGGGAGCATGCAGGACAACTTGGACAATGCAAAGGCAATCCAGAGAGGTCACCCCAAACATGCTTAGGTTAGTCACACTGATCTAAGGCTTTTCGCTGGTCCTTAAGGCAGCTTAGGCTAGAAGTTTATATCAGGACCCCACAATTTATCCTTAAAAGTTATTTTATATAATTGTGCTTTAGTAAATTTTAGAGTAAAATATTTCTAGTTTTCATTCCAGAATGTTGTCATTCATTTTCAACTAATCTTTCTTAATATCTCTATATGCCAAGTTTTGAAAGAATCCTGCTAGATTTTGTAACTTTAATGTTAACCTAAATTAAATTATTAATTGCATGTTTGTAATGCTAAAGCTGAAGGCTTTGTGTACAGTCACAAAATGCATGCATGTAAATGAAAAATATATAATCCTAGAAATACAATCGTTTCTGATGGTTTATTTTTTAATATTTTGATAGGGATCTGAGATTTTTGTGTGAGAAAAATAACAATATTCAGAATTAACACTATAGAAAGTGTAGTAGGTCTAAATTTCTGAGGGTAATATCATTCCTTTTGGCAAGGTAGAAATATTTTATACCAAAATCTTTACACAGAATAAGTTAGTGTAGCCTTTAAAATAGGACACTAATATCATTAATTCATAAAACCCAATATAAATATTTGTTATCATATCAGTACCAGTTTAACAAAGATATTCTTTAAAATCTCATACTTACATTGGCATCTTTCCCAGCTAATTTACATAATTCCACCCGCTCCTTTGCAGCCGGCCAATAAATCTGGAAAACATTTTAAATTTTGTTAGAATCGAATATCTAAGACACCCCACAATTCTAATTAGGGAAGTGAGCCTGTGAATTTAAATAATGAATGTCAATCCAAGAACATATTGTTAGATATGATGTAAGAAGTTTAAAATTTAAATATTTTCCAAAGTCACCCTAAAAATTTCTCCAAAATATATATATAGAACCATCCACTCTTGTTTATTTTATTTATTTTTACATGCACTTATTAATAGGTAAGCTATGTTGATAAAGCCATAAGTTCTTATTGCAGTGTCAACAGGATTTCAGATTAGCATTTGCTTAAGTAAGATATTCTATTTTTTACCCTGTTTTTCTGTGTTTACTCAGAGTGGTGCATTATAAACACGTGCAATGAAGTGCGGACAAGAGCCCTTTGTCACAAGCATACATTATGACTCACTCCATGTCAAAAACCAGTGTGAGTCTGTTGACAATACAGGGTGTGGCAAAGTCGATTTATAATTGTTTGTATGAAAAATAATAAAAAATTGATAGATAATAATACAAGGAAAAAACTGTTTTGCATACTCACAACAGTGAACCTACTTTTGCCCCACCCTATTTAACATGTATGGAGCTCACATGCAACTGTCACTAAGTTAAGGATTTTATATGCATCTTCTTATTTAAATCTCACAATGACCCATGAAATAGCTGTACTTGCTTTCCATTTTCAGGTCAGAAAACGTATTCATACAGCCACGAAATAACATGTCAAAGGCCACAAAACTAGTTCACCAGCAGAGCCAAAATATGACCCAAACTGTCTCCTGAACTTACAGGGGGAAGGAGGTCCCAGCCACTACATAATAAATATTATTGGGCAAGGCCCACAGTGTGGCTCAGTTGGTTGGAATGTCTTCTGTGCACTGAAGGGTTGAGGGTTCAATTCCCAGTCAGGGCACATAAATATTATTGGGCAAATAATTAAGAACAAGGGCAGCAAACTTCTTGCTTGGTAGCTTTTAATCATATTTTAACAGTCTTGAATGTATCCAAAGAGGTCTGTTTGTTTTTATTTTGTTTTATTTTTAAACAAACTGGAAATAATGTCAGGAAGTTCTTTTGCAAAATAAGGTTTAAACAGACAGACACAGTACTCCATTAGCTTACAGAAAGAAAGGATCTGTGTTAAGCTATAGGCAAGAAGAAACAAGAAAAGCAAGCTCTGAATTGCTTTCAATGTTCCAAGAGTTCCTGACAAACCTTTATTATGTTTCTCACCAGTGTTAACAGAAAACATTTTAATAGATGAGGAAAAGGAAAATATCCTGAGGGAATGCCCTGAAAGAAACTTGTTAAACCTGGAATTAACAAATGATTTAGAAATCACTGATGTTTATATGATGTTATCTTCATAGTGAAATTTTAGGGTTTTATGTCTGAACAAGAAGGGCAGAGAATTATGCTCAAACTCTCTTAATAGCAATGAAATTATTGAGATTTTTAGATGAAGCAAGATTGTTCATTCAAAGTACACCTTAACAACCTACAATTCAAAGGTGGACATAGGCAGGGTGGTTGAGCCAACAGTAGTTCAAATGACAAGCTAACTTTCAAATGGTTCACAATGAGGACCTAAAGAAGCTATTTATTCAGGCATGGCTTAAATGACTGCAATTCTACTTTCACACAATTTTAAATAGTAGCCAGCAGCAAAACATGAATGTAAAGCAATAAGGATGGATTTTAACAATTTATTATTATGTGAAAAAAACATACTTCTTAAATTACAGTTTGTTCCTCTTAGAATAATGTGAAAAACAACTAAAATACACTTTTTAGGTGAGTATATATAGACACAAAAAATATGTAAAAAGAAAAGCATGAGAATGATGAATGATTCAGAGATAGTTACCCAAGATTGAAAAAATTTAAAAAAAAAGGAAAATTGGTGGTAAGAAACCAGTTATTTACCATCTCTTAGCTTTTGCTCTGGATGACACATTTTCAGGTGTTTAATACATAATTAAAAACAACTAAGTAATGTAAGTTAGTAAATACATAAACCAAAGTAGTCCATGCAAAGGTCAAGGGACAATAGTCAGTCATCAACCTAGAATTATGAAGTCCTAAATAAATGAATACATGAAAAGTAAAAATAAAACACAGCAACTGGCAGGAAATTTGAAAGTTTCCTCAAGTGGTTTTTTCATTGTGCATGTTTTTTAAGCCACTAATTGAAAAATACTGAACTGACTGTATTTTTCTCTCTTTTAAAAATGGCACCTTGAATTTATTAAATTTTTGCTTCATATTTGATATTATGAACTCAAGGTATCCTCTCACTTTTTTCCTTGCTAATTCTTTAAAAAATTTAATTGTGATAAAGCATACTTAACAGAATTTGCCATCTTAGACATTGTAAGCATAGAGTTCACTATTAAGCATATTCAGTTTGTGTAACCAATCTCCAGAATTCTTTCATTGTGCAAAACTGCAACTCTATATTTATCAATTCTTAAGTATTATAGTGATTTTGCAAAAGACAGCTTTGTATCATTGGACTGAAGATAAATCGTACAAAGAATGCATGTCCAGCATCTCTCAATTGTTTTAATCTTTAGCTCATTTTTTGATCTCTAGTCTAGATTAATATTTCTTTGAGTTCTTTAGATATGTTAGATCCTGTTTTTTTATTTTATAACATGGTCAGATTTAATCACTTTTCAGAAACAAATTTAGAACAAGTACTTATAGATTTAGTCAAACCTGAATATAAAAGTGTGAAACTCTTTCATATGAAGTAAATGAGACTTAAAAGATAGAAAGGTTATCAAGAAGTTATTTAAAGATCGACAAAGTGTGAAAACAATCTCTGTATCATTTTTGACACCCAAATGAAAGTTCCAAAGTTACCATAGAGTAGTTATTGATCATTCATCGTTTGTTCATTAGTTACATGCTTATGAAGGATATGTCCAGAAAGGTGTGGCATTGAGGTGTTAAGATTTAAAAGGAAGACAGCTCAGTAAATAGATGTAGGAACTGCATCCCCACAGAAGATACAAAGTAAGAAGAGAGCAGGGAGGACGGAGCCACTATGCTCGGGGAGCACCAAAGAACACTGAGTGGTAAACGAAAGCCTTGATCAGTCTTGGCATCTGAGCCAACATTTTTAATTACTTGCTCTTAATAGTTTCAACACTAATGTAATAGTTTAGTTCTATAGTTTAAACTCGAATTTTGTCTTAAGAACTTGACATTAAGATAGTGATTCTAGATTCTTTTTTTTCTCTTTGCAAAGGAATAGAAATATCTAAAAGATATTTTAATAGTTTTGTAAATTTTCAGTTATTGATTATTTATGTCATGTAATTATAAATTGAATATGTCATCCTAGTTAATGAAGCAATAAAACTAAAATTACAAGCTCCGGTGTGGCTCAGCTGGTTGGAGCACTGTCCCATACACCAAAAGGTGGCAAGTTCATACCAGGTCAGGGCACATACCCAGGTTGCGAGTTCCATATCTCTCTCTCTCTCTCTCTCTCTCTCTCTCTCTCTCTCTCTCTCATCAATTAAAAAAAAAAACCAGATACACAGAAATGGGAATTTGTTGGACTCCAGAAACCAATTTTTTAAAAAATTCTTCTATTTCCTGTTTATGGAGCAGACTTTTTACCAAGATGTTATCTTATTTTTCATCATTTACCTTCAATCCATAAAGTCTAGCACCTATTAAAAATATAAATTATCCTTGGAACATTATTATTATGTAGGAATTCTAAGATAGTAGCACAAAGATAATTTTACCTCTTAAGGTAAAGATTAGTAGGGATTATATATTGGCTTATTTTGCCACAATGTTGTCAAGAATTTAGAAATCACAAATAAAATTACCTTAGTAACAACTACCTAGAAGATATCTGATTGTCTTCCAAACTCCAAACATTTACTTAAAAAGAAAAACCATTGTAGTTGTGCCAAAATTTAAAAGATATAATTTCAATTATGATTTATGTTGGGCTTTTCTTTTATTTGCCACCTAGTCATTAGAATAAAGGGTGTTTTGTGGTTTTTTTTAATATTCCTTTTTATTTATTTTTGATAAAAAATTTAAAGAAACAGAATTTTTCTTAATTCAATCTAAAAACAGAAAATAAATAAACCACACTCATATTTACATAAAGTTTGCAGAAATATGTTCAAGTAACATTTTTGTTTTCAATAATCTTGTAAAGTGATTATGTGACATACCTCTATCTCTATCTCTATATAAAAGCATTCCACCGCTTTTATGTTTTTCTAGTCAAAGTGTGTGTGTGTGTGTGTGTGTGTGTGTGTGTGTGTGTAGGGGAAAACACAATAGAGAAATAGACACAGAGATAGATTCATAGGTGCCTAGAGGAAGAGATGGAGATGTTAACTCTGAATGGGTATAAGATAATATAGCTTCAGGTTGCAGCATCTTATATAATAAAAGGCCAGTAATCATAACGACTGGAACGACCACTCAACCATCACTATGAGGTGCATTGACTACCTCTCAGTCCCTCCCTCTCCCCCCCCAGGGCGCAGGCTCTGATCGCAGCATGGTGAACAGGGAACCACAGGGAACCGCGTGGGTGGTGGTGGGGCCAGACTGGGACTGGCAAGTGGGCTGAATGGCCGACCTCTTGGCCCCTCTCCCCCGCCTGCAGGCTCTGATCGCAGCATAATGAACTGGGAACCATGGGGAACAAGGTGGGTGGTGGTGGGGGCAAAACTGGAGACTGGTGAGGTGGCAGAAGTTGGCCCTGATCACAGGCTAGGCCTAGGAACCCTACCCATGCATGATTTTGTGCGCTGGGCCTCTAGTAATTAATATAAAAGTTCAAGAAGTACCTAATATCCTGAGATTATTTCAATAGCCCAGTCAGTACACTTTGAGATTACTTTATTCTCAGACAGAAACCACATCTCACACTTACTAGTAAAAATACAATGTTCACAAGATCTATGAGTCTCTCTTGAACATTAAGTAAACAGTTTTGAGGCAATGATTATCATTATTCTCATTACTTTCTGAATTCATCTGCAGTAAAATGACCTATACATTTTCTTGCTTTGTACAGCGATATCATGCCATATTAAAAGTTTCATGAAGCAGGACAAAACAAAGATGCATACCCCTCTCCCTAAAAGTTGATGAATCTTTGCACAGAGGTAGTATCAAAAAGTCCATGTAGCTGTACCACTCCCTGGGAAATTACTCACGAATATTTTTCTTTCACTTATCAAAGAAAGACATAGGAGGAGTGGAGATGCCACTTGCACAATTGCCATGTTTTAATCGTCCTGAAACATTCCCACACAATTTAGGTGAGGAGCAATCGCTGGGATCTTGGAGCTTAGATATCAAAAGTAAATCTGTAGAAAGCTTACTACTGCTCTCTCTGCCCACAGCAGGGCAGACATCAGAAATCAAGCAGAACTCTGTGGGTCCAGATGAACCCAAGAATCCCATTCAATATAACTATCCAGAGTATAACCACTAATTTACCACTACTAAGTAACTAAGGGGCTGCACATTGGTTTTAATTTTAGTGCTAATCTTATAGAGCAAGTTGATATCAGAAAACTACTCTGGGTAATAGGAGTAAATAAATGTATAAGATTTCTCCACTTGGAAGTGATAATTTCTAGCATTAATATTTTAAAACAAGTATGTGTGTTAAGTCAGACCCCATATCCTATAACGTACTGACTTAACCTGTTGGTATGTTCATTTTCATAATATTTCACAATATTATGATATTTTTGTGATATTTCACAATAATATTTCACATGAATTATTTCAAAAAATAATTTTTGCATTTACACTTGGACGAATCAATTAAGAACCATATATATATATAGTGTTCTCTGCAGCAGCCCATATCATACCAAAATTGGAACCATACACAGAAGATTAGCATTGCTTCTGAACAAAGATGACACACATATTCATGAAGCATTCCATATTTTTAAAAGAATTTAAGTAAAAATAAATATGTATATATTTTTTTCTTTTAGAGTTATAGAAAATAGATTTACCAATATGAGACAAATCACTGTAATAAAATTAAAAGTGTTTTCAGTCATTTTAAATGTTTATTTGATTTAAAGTTTCATATTTTAAACACGTTTTTGCAAAAGCGTTTTGATATTAATTTTCTAATGAAAATATAGTGGGGGCTGCATGCTTTAAGATACAGTCTTTGATCTAGTTACCTTATATTGATTTTATTTGCTTATATTCATCCAAAATCCAAAATGGCTTCATTTCTGTTTGATTTTTGAAGCATTCCACTTCATTTTGAATAAAAACAGGCAGGAGGACCTCACAAGTAAAATGCTGCAATGTCTCTAACAATTATTGTTTCATTCATAATTTTTATAATTCATTAAACAGTTACCATTTGGTAAGGTGAAAATGTCGGGCAATTTATTTTTAATTATTTAATTTTAGGCAAGTTACAAAAACATTCAAATAGTGATAAGGCCTTATAACAACATCCTAAGGAAATTCTAATTATATCTGGTCTTTGTTTCATCTTTGGAGAAGCGATTTAATTGACTCAAGTTCCCAAGTGCAAGGTCAGTCAAATTCTCTTTGGCCTAATTCAGAGATGCCAAAAAAACTGAATAGAATACAAAAGAGGAAGCTACAATTTGTTCATAAAACCTAATTAAACACACAAAAAATCAGAGTCATAAAAAATGCAAAGGGCCATCTCTATCAAAGAACAGGATCCAAGTTGTTGAATGGTTGCAAAGAAGTGGGAAACATGTTGCTCTAAATGCTAAATAGTTAAAGCATTTGAACAACCCAGGGAGCAATGATTACTCTAGGGTCCAAGTACAGAGAGGTAAGAGACCTGAGCTCAGAGACTGACTGCTGAAAAATAAGGACAGGAGCACCACAGGAAAAGCTTGAATAATTGAAACTGGCTGGCGTAGACATTTTTACAGATGGGAAGGTTAAATTCTCCAGGTTGGGGTCAAATCTGCCCATGTAGCTTTCTTCATGAAATCTTAGGTGAGACTAGTCTTTCCCTTTCTTTCCTTAGGACTCAACTCAACATTTCTTTTACATTTAGTTTTTTCTCCCCCAACCATCTTGGAATTCTAATACACTTGTGTTTATCATATATATTTGCCACTTTCTTTTTGCAATTCAGTTGGGAATCTTTTCCTAGACATAAAGATCAATGAGCCCGGCTGGTGTGGCTCAGTGGTTGAGCGTCAACCTATGAACCAGGAGGTAATGGTTCAATTCCTGGTCAGGACACATGCCCGGGTTGTGGGCTCAATCCCCAGTAGAGGGGTGTGCAGGAGGCAGCCGATCAATGATTCTTTCTTTTCATTGATGTTTCTATCTCTCTTTCCCTCTCCCTTCCTCTCTCAAATCAATAAAAATTTATTTTTTAAAAAGATCAATGAAATGTAGTGGAATTCAAGTTCATGAGTTCGAGTCCCTACCATACTGCTCATTAGCAGCTCATGCTGCATTTTCAAATATTATCTCAGTGTTATCCTCAGGATGAGCTTGCTCTCTCTGGAACACATCTGAGCTCCTCTGGACGGTCCCTTCCTGTAAGTGTCCACGTTTATATCACCTCTCCAGAAAGGCCTTCTCCAAAGACCAATCTAAAGTAGTTTCCCAAGATTATTATTTTTTTTAAATAACACTTAACACTAAGTGGTATTTTCTTATTTGCTTCCTTTTCTCTTCTCCATCAACCTCTCTTCCCATTCCCCTCAAATTTAGAGGCACCATGAAAACAGAGGCCTAAATGGTTTTGTTCTCCACTATATATTCCCAGCATCTAAAGGAATGCTAGGAACGTAGTAGGGAGTTCAATAAACATGTTTTGTAAGAAAGTCAGAGAAATGCTAGTGTACCATACCAGTTAAAATAAATTTCAAGGCATCCACAAGTGGATTGGTAATTTTGAATTTGTGGTGCAATTATATTTGTGGCTAGCTTTCAAAATTTCCTAAGGAATACAGTTCACAGTCTCCATTACCATTAAAGGAAGATATGACTCATTGAAGTTCAGTGGTCACTGTTCTTGAGTGCCAAGGGACGTTGCTTCTCCGTCCTACGGTCCTTAGCGCCGGGCACAGTATCACATGCACAATAAGTAGTCATTAATTACTGCAGAGTGATCTGCACAGCTTCCCTTACAATGGAGACAGAGTTCTTGTCAGAGTCCTGGCAGACGCGTGAGCAGTCTGACAGCATCCTGACAGTCAGTTACAGTGAGCAGATGGGACTGCACATCGGCACCCGCGCGGGGAGCCCGCACATCCATGAACGAGGCGATTGTTTCACCTCTGCGATTTCAGGCAGCATGTGCTCCGCAGCCAGTAAGACCGATTAATCACCATGAAACTAAGCAGGGTGCCTTATACCAAAAGTTAATTTATTGGGATGTCCGCATGGTTTCCAAGTGTTTACATTTTCTTAATTTCACGTGTTAATTAAGAATACAAAGAATGGCAATTTTCTTTTATCAATAACTTGATTTAAAATAAAATATTTATTCTGAATCTTTCCCCCTAAATAGTAGACTTACAGGGTAAGGCATTAGATGGGAATGTCACCATGAAGTGAGTTACTGATTTATAAAAGCATTTCTGCTTATACTCAATATAAAGAAAGCAAGTACAGGATCCTCGTGTATGAAAACCCTCTTGTCTTAAGAGTTCCTTTAGGAGCGGAAAATAACAAAGTCCTTTTCATGCTACACAGATATGGGTGTTTGAATATTCCACTGAAATTTATTATATTTAAAATTATATACTAACTTAGTTTAGTTATTTTACTAATAAGAATGCCTTAAAATAAGCAAAGTTTGAGGAATTTCAAATAATCTAACTAATTTTTTATAATTACATACCTAGTTTTCATGTTAAATTAGAAGAAAAATAATAGAATAATTACATTTTGATTGCTAGGTAGAAGAAAAAACACTTGTAAACGTAGAAATTACTTTTTTTTAACATTCTGCTATATTAAAAAAGCCAGTCCTCTTTAAGTGCCCAAATTCATCTTTAAGTTTATCCGATGTTTCCTTTTAAATAATTCTGGTTAATTTTTTGTTAAATAACCAACAGAGTTAAGTTCTTAAGCAAATGTGAGGAGCTAAATTTTAGCAAGGTGAAATTGTCTCGGGTTATTCCATAATAGTGGACTATATAAAGTACATATTGCTTTGGTACATTGTTTTCTCATTTTAAAACCAGTAAGAAAACTTCCTTTCCACACACTCCCCACCTCCACAAAAAAAAAAAATATATATATATATATATATATATATATATATATATTTACTATTTTTTTACATTAAAAATAAATGTACATTACTTTAAATAGAAAAATTTTAAGTATTATACTGCTTTTGCCTTTAACACCACAAGTTTAGCTGGACTGTTTTCGTTGGGTGGGGCCCAGTTAAAGATCTTTACATTTGCTTAGCTAACATAGCAATTCTTTGAATATTTTATGTGCAATATTCAATGTTGACAGTTGCAAAGGAAAAAAAATTAAATTAACAAAATGAAAAGGAATAAAGATAACTACGTATTATTGCAAAGCGACAGTAAACTATTTAAAGATTAATTTTGAAGATTATTTAAAAATGGATCAATACATGTCCTACACTTTTTATCTAGACGCTTGGTTATAGCTCAGCTTTGCTGAAGACCCACAAAATGAAACTATTGAAAAGTATGGGAAACAAGATATAAAACAGCAAATGTTTGGATTGAAGTTATTAAAAGCCAAAGAGTAAACAATATAAATAAGAATATTAACATTCTCCCTTTGGTTACTCCTATGGTTCCACTGTGTACACTTCAGGAATGATATACAATGAGCTCACCCATTACATTTGGAGGTAGAGCAAACATTCTTTTGAGTGCTCATTTTATGGCTTTTATAGTATAGCAAGATTTTAAAAGAGAAGTTTTAGCTGAGAAAAAAATTCAAAATGAGATGCAAGCTCAAGATACACAAATTTTCAAAGTAGGTGGCCAAGAATCACCCATGTTCAAACCATAAAATAGTTGGAAACTTGAGGAGGATATTTTATTTGAGACAGATGTATTATGTGTCCTACTATCCCTACGGGGAGTAGTAGGTGACAGGGAAGGGGCTTTGGTGGGACCTTAAGAAGCACTTGATACTGCACATGTAGTTCCTGGGACATTGTGGACTAATGTCTAAAGGATGAGAGACTGACAAGCTACAATGAAAACAAAGAACAGGCTCAATGGCTATAATGGTTATCAGCCTGAACTTCCAGAGTGTGCCCAGGAAAATGCATGCGACATGTCCTATGGAACAGATGGGAGCCATGCTCACTTAAAAATTGGATGTCATGAGATCACCTTAGGTCCTACTGAAGAGTGTTGAGAAAAGCTTTCAGAAGTTAACACCTGGAAAAATTGCAATCTGTTGCAGGAGAACGAATAGAACATACCAGTCAGAGGAGAAATGCAGTCACCCTTATCCAGAGAACAGCAAGGTATAGAACTCCAAAAAGTGTAAATTTCAAAAACTCACAAAGGTGCCTGTGAAAGAAGTTACCCTTAAACATCTGCCAAGGCCAGAAAGTTGAGAGGGACCTGAGACAATGACAGTAGACACTCCTCTGAACACTGTCCCCTTCCCTTGTCCTGATTTGACTCCAGAGGGGTCATGCACTGTGGTTAACAAGCTTCGGGAAAAGGAGGAGCTTTAGGCAGAAGAAGAAGCTTCTGAACATTCCCCTATGCTGGGACCCTCCCTCACATGGCGTGCCCAAGCAGGGACAGGTAGAGGGAGAGGAGGTTCAATTTTAAATGAGGTTGGAAGTTTTATTACATTAGACTGGACCTTTTAATTGATGATTAACAATTGCCTGTACTACTTAACAGTGACCTCAAAAGCTAAGGGCATGCCCTGGCCAGTGTGGCCCAGTTGGTTAAGCTTTGTCTTGTGCACTGAAAGGTCATTGATTTGATTTCCAGTCAGGGCACATACCCAGGTGCAGGTTTGATACAAAATCAGGGTGTGTAGGGGAGGCAACTGATCAATGTTTTTCTCTCACATTGGTGTTTCTCTCTCTCTCTCTCTCTCTCTCTCTCTCTCTCTCTCTCTCTCTCTCTTTCTCTCTTTCTCTCTCATCAATAAAAACATACTTATAAATTTCTTTAAAAAGCCACAGGCCAGCTGAAGACATAGAACTGGCCCAGGAGAAGAATGGAAAGGGATTACAGGAAGCAAAATAAAGTTGTTTATTATTACTCTGAGTTCACATACCAGTTGTGATTAGATTAGTAGGTGAAATAAATAATAACTGTAGTCTCAGAGTAAGTTTATTTCTCATTGGTCTACTCATCTACCTCTATAGCCCACTTGAAAAAGAGAGAAGAAAAGAGAAAGAAAACCAAGAAACAAATGTTTGAATGAAATAGATACAAAAGCAGTGCTTCATTTAATACATCATTCCCTTTGTGACCCGTTTGCTTACATCCTGGTTCAGCGACTCCTTCCACCCATGCATGAACTGGCTCCAAAGTGAGTAACATTTTCAGATGGGAAGATCCCAGCAATTCATTAACTCAGAAGCTCAACTAAGTAACATAACCTAACAGAGAATACTGGACTTTTTTTTCTTTTTTATTGTCAACTGTGGCTTCATTAAAAAAAAGAGGGAGAGACATTCAACTTGTATATATTACTCCTGAAGTTTACATAGAGAGGACCTTGAATTTTATATGAATTATTGCTAGGGCTACTTAAGTCTGGCTGAAGTGGAGAATGTCCACTTGTAGTCACAGGGACAGATGGCATGTAGTTTAAAAGCATTTGTTAAGAAATCATTGGTCCTTAAATCATATTGTACAAATGTCAAATACTTTCATTATTATGATGTCTGCTTTGAACAGGTTTCTAATGCATCACTTATAAGTGAATGACAAATGGATGTAAATGTCCATCTACTGTTAAACTTTTTTAAGGACTATTAAAATGCTTTTTATATATACTCCCTCTGACCTTAGAGACTGGGTAGGATATTGAAGGCAACAGCAGGGAAATCTAGTTTCTTTAACTTAAACCAGCACATTTCAACTGGTATGTCTCAAGAATTTTTAAAATACACAATGCCTGACTGGTCAGGGGCACTGACCTCTTTTCCCTTAGATTTTCAAATAAAAAAAATGACAACAGCCAACACAACAATAGCCATCCGTGAGAAGAAATCAAAAGTATACCTATATTTTTTGTGATATTGCCAAAAGCTACAGGATATCAGTACATTTGAAGAGATCTGCAGCAGATTACACACAAATAACAGAGAAATTTTATTGAGCAAATAAACTTACATAAGCAAGAGAAGTATTTGTTAAGGTTAGCAGATTTTCCAATTTTTACCATGTAGGGTAGAGAAAAAGAAATTATTTCAAAGATTTTTACTTGCACTGAATATTTTCCAAGATTGTCTCCTGGAAGAAAAATAAATTCTTACATATAATTTCCTTATAGTACCAACGAATCTTGATACTTCTCTTCAAATAGACAATACACACTCTTCTTTTTGATTGGCTGAGAAAACTTTTATGTTTGCCTCAGGTAACCTACATTAATGAGAAAAAATTAGTCCCCTAAACAAATTATATTTTTCAGAAAGCTTGCTTTCTATTTCCTCTCACTAAGGATAGTGCTCAAGGTGACTGATTTCCTGAACATTTCTCCCAGCTTGTAATCACCGACCCTCTTTTGAGTTTAAGGGCTTGAATTGATGTGGTTCTAGTCAATAAGATGTGAGGGAGGGTTTTTCAAAAGATTCTTAAAAAAGAGATATAATAAGTGATGGTCTCTTATTCCTTGCATTTCCTTGTTTGCATGCGATCCATGAAACTGTTCCAGGCATCTTGATACCAACCTAAGGATAATGCCAACACCAAGAATGGCAACAGAAGAAAAAGAAAGAGCTGGGTCCTTGATAACATTAAGCAGATGATATTTCCATCTCTATAAAGTATGAGTGAGGGAACAATGAAGAGTGGATAAAAATATAGGGTGCAAATGTGTTGGGAAGAGCCTTAAAAGGCAATAGAAATTTGGAGTTAATTCAAGTTCCTCAGAAATCAAGAACTGCCAGAAGTGTGTAATCCAGTAAGAAATATGATAAGAGTTTTATTTTTCAAAGAGATAACATTGATGGTCATGGTGAATAGATTAGATAAAGAGAAAATAGAGATTCTCTTGTATAAGATAAACCCAGCAAAATAATGGTATTATCACTTACTCTAGAGGAAAATATTGAAATGTTTGCTACCTTATCAGTTTGGCCTGTCAACTGAAGCTTTTGTTGGAATTGCATCAGAGCTCAGCCTCCCTTTGTCTAATACAATTTCCTTAGCGACCCTCTCACATGTGTTGATCCCAAGAACACAACTTTAAAAATATCCTATAAGCTAGTCTTCATCTCATAGTTAGCTGCTGGGGGAACTCAGCTTATAACAAAATAGTCAGGAGTGGTAAATACAGTTCCAGATCCATGTCTTTCCCTTGGAATGGGGTCGCTAATGGCTCCAGTGTGGTCTATGTTGGGGAAGGGTATGTCAAACAAATGCCCATATTTGTCCCACCAAACCTTTCCTAGAGAGGAAACCACAGGGCATCCCTTAACTAAGAGAGGCCTTACAGAACAAATTTAGAAAAGCTGCTTAAATTGTAAGGTATCACATTTCAATAGGTACAGTCTTGTCTGAACAAAAACTTTAAGCAAATATATATCCTGAATTTTGATACTTCCATTGAAAATATTCTATATATATGTATATATATATATGTATATACATATATATTAGTATTTTTATTGATTTCAGGAAGGGAGAGGGAGAGAGAGAAACATAGATGATGAGAGAGAATCATTGGCTGCCTCCTCCATGCTCCACACTGGAGCTTACAACCCAGGCATGTGCCCTGACCTGGAATCGAACCGTGACCTCCTGGTTCATAGATCGACGCTCAACCACTGAGCCATGCTGGCTGGGTCTAAATATAATATAATATAATATAATATAATATAATATAATATAATATATATATATATATTTTTTAATTTCCCAGAGGATCATCCTGAATAACCAACTGAAGACTAGCTGACAAGAAGTCTTATAACCAAGAATTTACAGAAGAAGCCACACGGAGACTGGTAGAAAGGGCTTAGACATGAAAAGGGCTGTTCCCAGTCCCATGGATGGACAGTGGCTAAGTTTCTGGAGCGATATTTCAGCTACGGAGGGATCCTCCTGAGAAGCATGGAGTCTCAACCCCAAGGCAGGCTTGCCAGCCCAGAGCACCAGAGCTGGGAAGAGGCAGCATTATTTGCAATAGACAAGGTTTGGAAGAGGCCCAAGTGCCCATCAGTAGATGAGCAGATAAAAAAAGCTGTGGTACATTTACACAATGGGATACTATTCAGTTGCAAAGGGGAAGGAAATCTTACCTTTTGGACAGCATTGATGGACCAGGTGAGCATTATGCTAAGTGAAATAAGCCAGTCACAGAAAGATAAGTACCATATGATTTCACTCAAATGTGGAATCTAATAAATAGAATAAATTAATAAACAAAATAGAAACATATTTATAGATAGAGAATAGACTAACAGCTATCAGAGGCGAGAAGGGTTGAAGGGCTGGGTGAAAAGGTGAATGGAGTAAGCAAAAAGAAAAGAAAAACCTCATAGACACAGACAACAGTGTGCTGATTTCCAGAGGAAAAGGGGGTGGGGAGAGGTAGAAAAGGTATAAGGGGGATAAATGGAGAGGGAAGGAAACTTGACGTGGGGTAGTGAACACACAATACAATATACAGATGATGTATTGTAGAATTGTACACCTGAAGCCTATATAATTTTATTAACCAATGTCACCCCCAAAATTCAATAAAAATGTAAAAATATTAAAAATTTAAAAATTTCCCAGTGGATAATAGTCCCAGCTAGTCACTCCTAATTAAATTATGTGTTGTATATTGCTTTCACTCTAAGGAGTACAAAGAACATCTTTCAGCCCCACAGAGTACCGACTTGTGTGGTTTCTTCTGCAGAGTAGTTTGGATTTTTGCCGAGCGGCACTGAGCCAATGCAAACCGTGTAGGTCTAAACACTGCTGAAGTACTACATCTTGACACTTACTTGCTGCTGTGGAGTACCTTTTAACACTGGAGTGATTTATATAAATGTTAAAGGTGGGTACCTACATAAACAATTCGTACTTTACATGCATAACCCCTTTATGAATTATACATGTTATAGAAATATCAAAAAAATATCAGTTAGGCCAAAAATCTCTAGCACAGACCCTAATTTTATGATGTGTTCAAATAATCATTTATTTCAATAACATCATAAGGGAAGTCAATATTTCATAAATATTTATTTTATTAAATATTAGCACATTTCAAGCATGGAATATGGCCAAAGAGCAATTTGCTTAAAATAGTCACAGAAGGAAATTGTGCTATCACAATTTATTTTAAGCAATGATCTAATACACTCAGTTCAGATAAATGGACTTTTTCTTCCAATCCCTAAAGGCAGAGAATAGCACAAGAATAAATTCCCTTAAAAGTATGAATTGCTTTATTGCTATTATACTGAGACATATTTGGAAAAATGCTGTTAGCTATTTAATATCTCTTAAAGCAATATAACAAAGTAGACTAAGATTTTTCTCTGGGCTCTTTTAAAAAAGATTCATCCTCTAAGATATTTACTGATGACTGAGATATAGCTAATACCATTTATAGGCTCTCCTAAAAGTATAAGTCCTTAAAAATGTCCTAAAGAAAAGAAAGCATACCCTTAAAAATAAATGGAATGGAGAATAATGGCAAGCTTTTTGAATTCCAGCACATAAGCAACTGCTTATTTCATTTTGCTGTAAACAATATCCTGGCTATAGAATAATATATTTTTAAATAAGATAACCTTATGTGCTTACAAGTGTGTTTGTATTAAAACAAGTCCAAAATAACTACTTGCAATATTTTAGCTCTCACGCTTTCTTCTAGAAATAGAGATTACGTGAAATGCATGCATATACATTTGCATTCAAAGACTATTTCTTTATCAAATCTGAGCGTTCATAAAAAATAATTCCCTTTCCTTCAGTGAATCTCACTCAGAAATCTGTGGAAAAGTTAAAATTTAAAATGATTAAAAATAAAGCCATTATTTCTAATGCAGATTAATCAATATTAATACATATGGAGATAAATCTTTTCCCTGGGTAGACTAAAGCCCTGAATGTTAATAATATTCAAATAACTAAGCAACTAATATTTAATTATTAAAATCATCTCAAAATTATAGAGTTGAGTTAAAGTGGTCACTGTAGGTGCATTCTAATGAGGCCACACAATCCTAACATACCTATCAACAACTCTTTTTGAATGGGAGGAAGTCTCTATTAACCTGAAACTTTGCGATGACTCCTAGTATTTTTCTTTTTCTTCTTAATTTATCTTTATTGTTGAAAGTATTACAGATGCCCCCTCCCCCCCCACACCCATTGACTCTGCTCAACCTCACTCTCACCCCCTCCCTAAGCCTAGTACTTCTTTTGGAATACTTCCAGAAAAGAAGAAAAACAACAAAGATCCCTCATAGATGCAGAATAGGCCGTGTAGTATGTCTCCTCATCAGCCATTCCATCCCTTCTAGTCTTGGTATCTATCTTTGCTTGCATAGATATTGATATTTGCTAAAGTACTAGCTAATAATAATTACAAGGCCTAAGGTATGGTACCCTTTGCTTTGGATATCACAGTACTAGTTGAAAAGTAGGATATAGCAACAATTGCCTATTGTGTTTGTAATAAGTAGTATATATTTCCTTAAGATTGTTCTTAATGAGCCCATAGTTAAGACATCATTAATTTTCACTATCTGAGTGTGACTGGCCATAGGAGAAACCTGTTCAAATATAAAATGGGAGTACGGAGAAAAAGTGTGGTGTTAAATTGCTATCATAGTCACACTATCAATTTAAAGTTTGCTTATTTACAAAAATTGCTATGGATATAGATGCTAATATTTGATGAATACTTCATTTGCTAGCTTTACAATCCAAAACTTTGCATTCATACTGTATAATGTAGTACTATCCATTTATTACATTTTCATGCCTTCCATTCATATTTTCAAAGGTTATGGTATTATATTCATTCTTTTTTAAAAATTTATTTTTATTGATTTCAGAGAGGAAGGGAGAGAGAGAGAGAGAGAGAGAGAGAGAGAGAGAGAGAGAGAAACATCAATGATGATAGAGAATTATTGATCAGCTGCCTCCGGCACACCCCCCACCAGGGATCGAGCCCACAACCCAGGCACATGCCCTGACTGGGAATCAAACCATGACCTACTGGTTCATAGGTGATGCTCAACCACTGAGCCTGGATCATTCATTCTTAACAAAAAACATATATATGTACTTAAATCCATAAAAATCTAAAATGTATATCAAAGGCAGTATGTTCTTTTTGACATGTAAATGACCTACTGCACTTGACACCAGGACACTTGAAACAACACAGAGAGGGAGAAAGAAATCGATGAAAATAAATGCATCCAGGCAAATATATATAAATAAACTGACCTTCTTGAAATTTTTGTTTAAGTCAACTAGACTGAGCAGGAAGATGTGGTCCTTGGCTCCCAGCAGCAGCCTGCCCCTCTCCTCATCTAACAGAATTGTTTGGAAATCCAGTCCTTCTGATGAACCCAGAAAGGGAACGCAGCTATTTGAAAGCAGCAAGTCTGTGGGAAAGTGAAAGAAGAACAGAATGAAATAAAAAATTATTAATAAGCACAATATTTATGTACTGCAATACAGATATTGTCCCACCTCGTAAATGTATAAACATAGCATGAAAACTTCAATTTAGATAAATGCAAACAAGATATACTTTTTAGCAACATACTTATTTAGAAATAGGTATAATTATTGTATTTTTATTTTATTGATACATTTATCTTAACTTATGAAAAAATGGATATGAAGTAAATATAAAATATGTTGATGCAAAAGAAATTAAATGTAAAATCTTTTACAACCCTGTATTCACCTTCTTAAATTATAAATGAACTACTTAAGTCATAAAATAACGACAGTAATATTAGCACACTGATTTAATTAATCAATATATGCAAAGTAGGAAGATGGTGGTGTAGGTAAACGCCTATACTCGCGGCCTCCGACAACCACATCACAATTACAACTAAAATACAGCACAACCATCATCCAGAACCGCTGGAAAGCTGGTTGAATGGAAATCCTACAACTAGAGAAGTAAAGAAGAAAGCATACTGAGACTGGTAGGAGATCCGGAGGCGCAAGACAGGCTGGTCCCGCACCCACATGGGCTGCTTTTTTAATCAGGAGTGAGATCGTCTCAGCAGAAGCAGCCTGGAGGAGCAAGGGGTCCCAGCCCCACACCAGACCCCCAGCCCCGGGTCCCAGAGCTGGGAAAAGAAGTCCCTATGGGCAATAAGAATTACGGGGTGTAAAAACCAGTGCAGATTGGGCTCAGTGACATGGAGGCTGCTGGAGACCCAGCTATTCCTCTTAAAAGGCCAGCACCACGAACTGAACTTACAAGCTCCTGCTTCCTCTGAGGTCCAGCACCAGGGGGAGGCTTTGGAGGACACAGACATATAGAAGGAGGAAATGGATTGTCTGACATTGGGGCAGGAACTCAGGGGCAGCTTTCTCCCAGATGGAGGTGCTCACAGGGATCAATGTTCCTATGTTGGGACCTCCCCAGTCACAGGGCTGACTGGCAGCCATTTCTGCTTGCTCCATCCGGGTGATTCCCTGACACCCAGCCTCCTCTAATTTACAACCCCACCAAAGCTGTGTGCAGAGCTTTTGCATATGAATGGCCTGTCCTTGTTCAGGCTAAAATCTCAAACAAGCTGCAGCTGGGTCAGGGAGCCTATCAATAAAAGGCCCAAGAGCAGGCACCAGCAGCAGCCTGCCTTGCTTCACAGCCAGGTCTCATCCGGGCACTTCCAAACCCGAGACAAAGAGGATGAATCTTCAGATCTCTCTGTAGCCCCTGCTCGGTGGCCCCAGGCAATGGCTGACTTTGCACCTCCTGAAGACCCAATAGCCAGTAACCCAGTGGTTAGTGTCAGACCATACCAGATTAGACCTCTACACATCCATAAGCAACACTTTCAAAGGGCAAACTCAGTGAACACCAAAGCCCAATGAAGCCAGTCCTGCTCCATAGGGGTATCTCCTGCATAGCAGCTCTCCCACTGTAGTGTCAATTGCTCCCAGTAACACCAACAGCAATCAAGTCTCAACTACAAAAGACTGTGCTCACAGCCCATAAAGGGGTGCACCTAGAGCTCCCAGCTCAGGTGATTGGGGAGGCTAAGCCACTGGGCCCCATAGAACACCTAATACACAAAGCAATTCTACTAACTCAAGGAGACATAGCAGCTCTACCCAATACATAAAAACAAACACAGGGGAGCAGCCAAAATGCAGAGAAAAGAAACATGTCACAAATGAAAGAAATGGAAAAAGCAAACTACTGGATATAGAATTTAAAAAACCATGGTTATAAGGTTACTCAAGAATCTTCTTGAAACCTCCAAAACCTTCCATTTCCAAAAAAATAGAAAAGGACCAGTCAGAAATTAAGCATACACTAACTGAAATAAAGAATAATATACAGGGATTCAACAGTAGAGTAGAGAATTCTGAGAATCAAATCAATGATTTGAAATGTGTGGAAGCAAAAAACACCCAACCAGAAGAGCAAAAAGAAAAAAGAATCCAAAAGATATGAGGGTAGGGTAAAGAGCCTCTGGGACAACTTCAAGTGTACCAACAGTTACATTATGGAGGGTACCAGAAGAAGAGAGAGAGAAGATACTGAAAATCTATTTGAAGAAATAATGACCGAAAACTTCCCCTACCTGGTGAAAGAAATAGACTTACAAGTTGAGGAAGCATAAAAAGTCCCAAACAAGAGGAACCTAAAGAGGACCACATCAAGACACATCATAATTAAAATTCGAAGGGCTAAACACAAAGAGAGAATCTTAAAAGCAGCAAGAGAAAAGCATTTAATTACCTACAAAGGAGCACCCAGATGACTGTCAGCTGATTTCTCAACAGAAACTATTCAGGCCAGAAGGGAGTGTCAAGAAATATTCAAAGTGATGAATAGCAAGGACCTACAACCAAGATTACTCTACCCAGCAAAGCTATCATTTAAAATTGAAGGTCAGATAAAGAACTTCACAGACAAGAAAAAGCTAAAGGCATTCATCACCATCAAACCAGTATTATATGAAAGGTTGAAGGGTATTCTTTAAGAAGAGGAAGAAGAGGAAAGAAAAATATAAAAAATATGAATAACAAGATGGCAACAAATACATACCTATCAACAATTGAATCTAAAAATCAAAATAAACAAATAATGAATAGTACAAACTGGTGAATAAAATATAATCAGAGACATGGAATGGAACAGACTGATGATTCTCAGAGGAAGGGGGTGGGAGGGTGGGAAGAGATTAAACAAAGATCTTACATGCATATATGCATTACCTATGGACACAGACAATAGGGTGGCAAAGGCTTGGGGTGGGGCAGGAACCAGGTGGAGGGGGCAATGGGAGGGAAAAGAGGGATATCTGTAATAATATCAACAATAAAGATTAATAAAAATTAAAAAATATATACATAGATGCAAAGTAAGCTTCAAACTAAGTGTGGTTACTGAGAGCATTCCTTCCCCTCCTACACTTAGATTGATGCCCATGTTTACAGGGTTACACTTTGCCTATTTTATATATTCAGGAAGACATAAACAAAGAAGCCACATTAAAAAAAAAAAGGATTCTGAAAGAGATATGATCCTGAACCAGTAATGGAAGCAGAACTGTAAAACGGAAGGAACTTGAAAGTCAATTCATGTGAATTCTTTGATTTTATAAATGAAAGTATTTCCTTACAGCAAAGTTAACTGCATGCCCTAGAAAATTAAGTGGTGGCAAAGCTGATTATATAATCTCAGTCTCCATTTATCTTCGACACTTGCCTATTGGTCCTAATCTTTATTTTATTTATAATTGTGACATGGACAGACTCTTACTGAAGTTTAGGTCTGAGTTTATAGGAACCCAAATCTTTTCAGATTTTACCCAAGTACTTATCACACTCTCTTATTTTCTACAATTCTAGAGTATTAAATACCAATAAGGTAATAATATCTTTCATCACTTATTAAAATCCATTATATGTTACCAGACTTTATAGCAAATCATTATTTTCAAGTAAATGTAATTCATTATCAATTGATGAGAAAGATAAAAAGATAATGTCTCAGGGGCTTTGGCTGGGTATCTCAGTGGGTTAAAGAGTTGTCCCAATATGCCAAGGTTGTGGGTTCAATCTACGGTCAGGGCACATACAAGAATCAACCAATGAATGCATAAATAAATGAATCAACAACTTGATGTCTCTCTCTCTCTTATCAGTAAATTTAAAAAAAATTAAAAAGATAATGTCTCAGAAACAGGCATCTATACTTTTAGAATGTATCATAGCAGTTTCAAACTCTGTAAAATAGATATGTAAGTCCCTTAAATTTAAAGCCGATACATTCCATCCATCAACTGTGGGCTTCATTATTATTTCATAGTTTTGAGAATTCCCTTCACTCTCTTTTCTAATTTACAATGATTAAATGTTATTTCCCTTAGTCACTAAGATAGATTTTTGTCTTAGTTTTGAGAAGCAGAAAAGCTATATGCTGAAGAAGATGTGATACTATGTGAATTCTCAAGTGAGTGTAGCTTCACCAAGTATAAATATCTTATTAATATTTATTAATCATGCTTTGTGTATATTGGATGAAGTTTGAACTCTATACTAATTATATTTATATTAAGCTACATAGATCTTTAGTAGGTTTTTTAGAACAGAGATGCAATGGAATAATATATTTTAGCATCTCTAAATGCAGTAAACCTATTTTTGCAGGGCTAATATCCAAAAAACAGTCCATGCTTATTGTAAAATAGAACTGAGGAGAGAAGCATGAAATTGAGAGAATAGTTAAGACACACATTACACACAAGCCTTCATTTAATCAGACAATTCTGTATCTTCCAAGGGATTTCCTTTTGTTTCACAAAGAATGAAATGGGAAAATGGAAAGTATGTATGGGATTTCCAAGAGTATATACTATCCCAATCAATAGAGAAAAACAGATTATATGATATAAACCCTTATTATTTCAAGTGTCCATGTACAATAATTAACAATTTTGAACCATGCATTGCAATGTTAATTACAAAATGAAACATGGTTAGCCTAATGAGTAGGAGAGGGAGCTTGAGGTCTAGACCAAGAATCGTCTTGAAAGACAGATAAAAGCTTTACAGGAAAGATGTAAAGAAAATTATATTCTAGGCAGAACAACACTAGAATGTACAAAGGCATATGTCAGCATATGTTGCAATTATATCCTGTATTTTTAATATTTCTCCTATTCTGGAGTGTGAGCTCCTTTGGGGGCAAAGACCATCTCATAAACTTACCTTTGAATCCCCAGCATCTAGCTCAGGGTCTGAGGCAAGTCAAGTACTTGATAAATATATGTGGAATTGAAGTAGTTGAGTGTGCTGGCACAGAGAATAAGTGGGGACGGTGAGATGTAAGGCTGGACATAAGGCAGCCTCCAGATAATCAGGGCCTCAGACGGCAGGCTGGGGAGTTGGTTATTATGTAGGTAACGGAAGCCACTAAAATATTTTATACAGAAAAGTGACAAATACTCCAATTGAGTGTCAGAGAATAACTCTGGCGACAGCATTCAGGATGGATGAGAATCAGGAAAGGTGGGGGAAGGGAAACTACCCAGAAATTTCTGAAAGATGGTGCATCCTGAATTTGGCAGTGCCAGTTGGAGGAGGGAGATGTTTAAGAATCTTGAAACTCATGTTCTGTTTCTACTTATACAATGAGGAAAAGAAATATAAAGTTGATGTCGTCTTTTGCTTTATTTTCTTTTACCATAACGAATTCTATTGGGTTCAGTTTCAAACAAATTTGACAAAGAAAAACAGCTGCAAAAATAGTGACTAACCTGATGTATTATCATTTCAACATGATTTAATGCTGCCTTGTGACAATGTTAGCATCAAAACGATTAAAGCCTGCTTCGCCAATCCTTTGTAGCCAAACTAAATAATTAGACTTAGGCATTACATATGAAAATTTCTCAGGCTGACGCACACATTTTGAAAAGACCTTGGGTCAGGGATTGGAACAGGTTCCCTCTTCCCCAAGCAGCTTATCTTTCTTGCATTTCTGCCAAACTAAGCAAAGTCCTTTCTGTTTCCACGGGATCATCAACTAAAGCCAAGAGGGAGAAAAAAAGGAAACAAAGGTTAAGTCCAGAGCCTGCATCTTAACACCTAGAGCTAATAGACTCCATGGATTTCAGGAATCAGAAATGGATGCTGGCTTTGCGAGCTGCAAACTCGTGAAAGTTAAACACCAATAATTTGGCAATACATTTCTGAGCTTTATCTCTTTTCTTCTCCTAAACTGGCAACTGTCAGGCGTGTGGTTTTTAGGATTGTCCAGGGTTTATCATCCTTTTAAATAGGAATTCTGTTGTTCATCCCGCCTTGGGTGGTGGGGTGAACGTGTTGCTTCTCCCATGCCTTTCAGAGGAGGCCTGCTCTGCTCTTTTTTTAAAAATATATATTTTATTGATTATTTACAGAGAGGAAGGGAGAGGGATAGAAAGTTAGAAACATCGATGAGAGAGAACATCGATCAGCTGCCTCCTGCACACTCCCCACTGGGGATGTGCCCGCAATCAAGGTACATGCCCTTGACCGGAAATCGAACCTGGGACCCTTGAGTCCGCAGGCTGACGCTCTATCCACTGAGCCAAACCGGTTAGGGCTCTGCTCTTATTTAACCAGTGCCCCCTTTCCTTGGATGACAGTAGCAGTTAACTCTGCCATAGATGCTTTCTTTGTTCTATCCACCTAAACCTTTGACTCAATCCACCATAATCACTCCTTCTACTGTTCATTTAGCAACTCATTGTCCTATCACCTTGTTCTCAGTGTCTAATCTCATGCAATCACCCACCAAGGGTCCTCAAACTTTTTAAACAGGGGGCCAGTTCACTGTCCCTCAGACCGTTGGAGGGCCAGACTATAGTTTAAAAAAAAACTATGAACAAATTCCTATGCACACTGCACATACCTTATTTTGAAGTAAAAAAACAACGGGAACAAATACAATATTTGTATTTGCATGTGGCCCACGGGCTGTAGTTTGAGGACCCCTGACCCAGACCCTCAAATTCCCACTCTGGGAAAACCCACAAACTGATTCTTTCTGAAATTAACAAAGCAAAGTTATGATCGTTCATTTATTCTACTAGTTTAAGTCTGGGTATTCATGCGCATGATGGCTTTTAATGGTATGATGGCAGACAAGTTGTTCATGATCCATCATCAATAAACCATTACAGGGCAACAGAACAGTTCTGAGGATCTGAAACCCTATAAACAACATTTTCATATGTTTGTATGTGTGTGTGCATTCTTCTGAAGAGTATGTTCAGAGTCTTTGTCAACAACTCCTGGTATGCAGGGGTGGGGAATGTCAGGCCTGTGGGCCATATAAGGCCCTCAAAATTATTTGGTCGGGCCCTGCCAAGGCATTAAGGGTTAATTAAATGTTTGATCAAATATATCAGGCTAATTTTTAAGTTGAAATTTTGTATGGCCTGAGAATGTTATAACTATCCAAATGGCCCTTGGCAGAAAAAAAAGATTCCTCACCCCTGCTACAGAAAAAAAAAAGTCACAGGAAAAATTGTATATTTCCCACATATAGTTAATAATTTTATTTAGAATAATTTCTCATTTTTAGCACAAGAAAGTGAGTCACTACCCTCAGAAAGTTTGAGTTTTGAAGGCAAACGGCTGACTCAGCTAAGATCACCAGGTACTCTGCACTTGCCACAAAGACTGATAAATTCTACTCACATTGATCTTACAGCCTAGTGTAAAGAAAATGCTCATACACAAAAATGAAAATACACTGCTGACAAAGGAGAATAGTCCTGAAGATAGCAGACTGTTAAATATCGTTATTAGTAAAATGGAAAGAACTTCCTAACTGTATTTCCTTTAGCAAGTCCAATAATGCTACTTCACTTCTCTCAGCAATATGTGTGAGCAGAAAAAACAAATGATCACTAAACCCCTTTCAACATTGGAGTTCTATGGCATTAGAACCTTTTGTTTAACTTTGTTAAAATTGAGGATCTGTCTAGTCACAAACTGTCATTCACCTACCTATGGCCATTGCTTTATTTCAGGGAGCAGGTAGTCTCTAACCTTTTGGAAGAACAGAAATTCAGTACAAAGCAACTAGACCTAAAGGAAGGTCTTGTCAATATCCTGTTTGACTCCCATGTTTCCAATTCAGTGAAGTCCAGAACAGTTAAGTAGGCTTCACAAAACCAATTTGCTCTTGGTGGTAGAGCATGGTGACAATAAATCCCCTCACTCTCAGCCGGATGCCGCCCATGTGAGGGGAAGGCTAAAGATCCCATAATCTCTGCTCCTATTTCAAATAAATGTTTTGGCTAAAAAAAAAAAAATTCTTTGTATCTCCCTTTCAGTGTCCCTCAATACAATTGTTCATGTGACCCGAAGCCACATTTGACCTGATGGTCTACACTCTTCCTCTTCACCGCAGAGAGGAAGGGAGTGGTGAGTCACATTGAACCTAATAAATTTAGGATTAAGCAACAAAGACTTCCTCAATGTTTGACTGTTAAATGAAAGCGATCTCATACCCTTGAAACCCTGCATTTATTGCCAGAAATCCTGAACTGGGTGGAGTTGACAGTTCTCTCACGAGAAGGCCATGTAGCTAAAAAATGGCTTCACATAGTCTTTAAACACACACACAGACACACATACACACACACAAAAAAAAAAACAAAACAAAAAACAAAAAACCAAAACAAACAAACACGTAACAGGAAGCTTTTTTCTTTTATTTTCTTTTTTAAGAAGAAAATTGAGGTGATTAAAGACAGAACTTCATGGGGTAAGAACTTCATGGGGTAAGAAGAAAATCACCTTTGAGAAAAGTCAATTTCCAATCTACTCCGGTCTAGGGAGAGAACGCTTCCTCAGCAGAGTTTACAACCCAAATTGAATCCAGATCCAAAACTAGTCACCTTTTGCTACCATATTCAACACAGAATCTTGTCCCACCCACTCCTCTTTTCCCTCAAGGAAATAAGCATTATATCAGTCGGGCGGTTCTGAGGTTTCTTAAATACAACCACATCTCCAGTGCGTTCTCTGCAAAGTTGTCTAAGTAAAAAAATAAAGATATTTCTATTCCTTCCTTCACCATAAATCCAGGTTCCCTCCTTGATCTTTGAATTCTCAGGATTTTCATGCTGTCTGTTAGTATCCAAAGATTCCTTCTATGAAATTCCTTCTTCCCATAGTTTCCAGAAATGTTTTGGCTACCAAAGCACCCCTCTACCACCGGACACACACACACACACACACACACAAGGCCTATTCTCCATTTGGATCAGGAATTGAGTAAAGGAAGCAAACTGTTATTCCGAAAGGAAAATCAGGAATGCTGTGGCTCACTGAGTCCCTTTGGCTTTCTGTGAACTTGTATTTGAACTTATATTTGCTTCTCCAACTTTTGGTTCAAGGCAAAGCATGAATTCTCTCTTGGATTCAGCCTTTGGAAAATTAATTCATTTTCTATTGGACCCACCACTTCCAATTAATTTTCTGAGGCTTGAGATCATATGAAAAGATTTTGGTTACCTCCACCTATCAGAAATACCAATTAACCTCTATCTACATACATTTACCCTTCAGAGCTAACAACTAAAAAAATGATCACGTATAGAAAGACAGAATATTAGTTAAACCTAAAATCCTTACAAAAGACTACTTCAAAACTGTGGGTGCAAATCATTATACCTTCTTGGTGAGAAGGCCAGCTATGTTTTCTTCCTGCAAATGCAAGTCCCAATCAGAAAATAAAATAAGATAAAATAAAATAAAGTTCTCATTTAATCTTCTGCAACGGAATGTTGGAAACCATTCAGTTTGTTAGGCCTTGGACAGATGATTATCTATGTCAATAATAAATCAGATGATACCACACAGGGAAGCATAAATTACTAACAAATAGAGCTTATTATATCATCAGAGCTATGTTCTTGCCAGGACAGGATGTGGAGTAGGAGTGTGGCAATTTTACACTGTCACATTTCCATCTACATCCATGCTTTTAAATCACAGGTTTATTCGTATTTGGCTAGCTTTCAACAGTAGATGTTTTATATAATCCATCACATATGAGATTCATAATTTATGATGATGAGACCTTTCAAATTTTTACTTTGAATAAGAATGAGGCCTTTTAAATTCTCAAAAGCTTTACTATGATAATTTTTCTTATTGAACTATAAAAAAAAGGATAGCATTGTCCTAGTAGCTCAGTTGGTTATAATATCATTCAGCTACTCCAATGTTGCAGATTCAATCTCTGGTCAGGGCACATACAAGAACAACCAATGGATGCATAAATAAATGCAACAACAAATCTCTCTCTCTTTCTCTCTCTCTCTCTCTCTCTCCCCCTTCCTCTCTCTCTATAAAATGAATTTAATTTTTTTAAAGGTTAGCATTATAAAAAATACCTAGTAAATTTCCAGAAGAACAATGTGCTAATAAAATAAACTTCCTCAGAAATAGCTGAGAGGATAATTCAGAGGAAGATTGGTTCTACTTTGACAATTATTTTTGAACTCCATTCAAAGTATTGAAATTTTCTTTCTTTTCAGATTTTAAGATATGTTTAAAATCAAAACATCATGTCACAAATCAATGTGGATTTGTTTTCAAACAAGTGTGTGGATTTAACTTTTAAATACTCAGAAAGTCATACCTTAATGTTCCATCTTTTATTGATAGTTGAGCCAGCTACAGATTTCTGGCTTGGACAGTGTTCATCCTCAGAGCTCTGAGGCATTTAGACACTATCTTCCAGTTTCTAAAGTCACGACTGAGAAGTCTGATGCTATATGTATCCCAAGCCTTTGAATGTGTATTCTGTTTTACTTGGGGTTATTTGAATCACCGCCTCACTGTGGCTATTATGAAATTTAGAGTAATTGGCCTGAATATGCCTCAGTTTTGTTTTTGTTGCTGGTTTTCATTTGTTTGTTTTCATTCATTATTCTGGGTACTCAGTGTGAAGTCTGATCTGAAATTTAATTTCCATAGAGTCAGAAAAATTTCAGTTTGGCTATTCATTCAGAATAAACAGATGTCAATTATCTGTAGAACATTTCTCAAGTTTTCTCCAGAAAGGAACCCCTGATCAACTGCCCAAGGAGGGTAGTCCCGGTGTAAGTGTGCAGGGAATTTGCATCGGAATATGTACACAGACGTCCAAGAGGGAGATTGAAAATACATTATAAAACAAGGTTCTCCTGAAATTCAGGCAATATTTATAGGGTATGAGAAATGAAATAATGTTCCCATAAGCTGTTTTTCTGTCAGAAATCGTTAGTTCTCTAATGATGACCTCAAAACAGACAAACCTAAAGCCCAATGCCAATTTGTACTTCTTAATCCCTTCCCCTTTTCGCCCAGCCTCCCAACCTCCCTCCCATCTGGTCTCTTCTCTGCCTCTATGAGTTTGTTAATTTATTTTGTTTTTTACATTCTGCATGTATTTGTCTTTCTCTGACTTACTTCACTTAGCATAATACCCTCTATGTCTATCCATGTTGTTGCAAATGGCAAGATAATCAAAGGCCTGTTTATACCATTAACCTCAAAAAAGGTAACTCACCTATGGGGGCCCAGAAAATGGAGGTTCCATCACAACCTAAATCTGCACCCATCAGGCCGGCCTTACAGGGAGCAGCTGTGCAGCCCCCGGCTCAGCTGCAGGCGGTTGACCTGAGCCGGGACGCAGGCCTCCAGCCAATCCCGCTCCGTTTCCCCTGGTCTCCTCCGCCCCGCACGGGTCCCTCGCCCCCAGCATCCCGGGAACGGGGCTCCACGACCTGCGGGCTCGGGCTCCCCCGTTCCTGGCCGCTTTCTCCGGAATAAAGGACATCGCACTTGTTACTAAACTGTTTTAGTTTTGTCCATCGGAAGCTTTGGCGACAAGATGGGCGGGAAGACAGGTGCGGAGGATTCGGGCCAAGACGCAGGGGAGGACCACTGCCCGCAGCTCGCCTCTCGGTAAGTTTCCCTCGGACTGAGCTCCGCTTGTGCTGGGTCCTGAGCTCTTGGAGTTTGTTGGTCCTAAAACTGTGTTTGTCCTAAGCCGGTGGAAACCTGCGGTGTGAGAGCCCAGAGGTTTCATGGGGAGGCCCAGTGGGCCACACATTTGGGGTGTAGCCGCCCTCAGCCACAGGGTCCTGAGGCGAACCAGGAGGATTTCTAGGAGGGAAAACAATGGGTACCCCTCCATCTAAGAAAGCAAGAGAGCAGCCCTCAGGGGACTCCCTCAAACCTCCTGCTAACTCAGCATAAACTGCGGGGGGACCTGGGGAAGTAAATTAAGAAATTCAGACTTTTGATCAGTGACACATCAACACTGAAGTAGGCACGGCCTGGCTGTGGCTCAGTTGGTTTGAGCGTCCTCCAGCCACACCAAGGTTGTGGGTTCTCCCTGGTCAGGGAACATACAAGAATCAGCCAATGAAGGCATAAATCAGTGGAACAACAAATTGATAGTTCATGCTCTCTCTCTCTCGCTCTCAAATCAATCAATAAAATTTAAAAAAGAAATTAAAATAGGCACAAGTCAGTCTGCTTTTCTTTTCTTTCCTTTTTTAAAATCCTCACCCAAGGATATTTTTCTATTGATTTTTAGAGAGAGTGGAAGAGAGAGGGAAAGACAGAAGTATCGATGTGTCTCACATCGATTGGTTGCCTCCTGCATGCGCCCTGACCAGGGTCCGGCTAGGGAGGAGCCTGCAACCAAGGTACCTGCCCTTGACTGGTATCTTATGGGGACCCTTCCGTCTGCAGGCCTACGCTCTATCCACTGAGCAAAACTGGTTAGGGCGTGGCATTAATCTTTTTGCAGTTACTTTGCCCCTTAAAAATACTAAAAGCCCTTATCCTATATAATAAAAGGCTAACATGCAAATCAACCAATTGATCGGTGGAACAGCCGGTCGCTATGATGCGCACTGACCACTAGGTGGCAGATGCTCAACGCAGGAGCTGCCCCCTGGTGGTCAGTATGCTCCCACAGAGGGGAGCACTGCTCAGCCAGAAGCCAGGCTCACGGCTGGTAAGTGCAGCAGCAGTGGCAGGAGCCTCTCTCTCCTCTGCAGCAGTTGGACATCCCCCGAGGCCACAGGCCAAGCTGAGGGGTCCTCTCCCCCCAGCCCCCCAAGTGCACAAATTTCATGTGCTGGGCCTCTAGTAGATAAGAATAATGTCTAAATTACTGTTGTAATTCATGATCACTTCTTGCACGTAAGTATAGTAAACTTTTAACCAATGAATTTTCAAACTAGTGGTTCTTGTTTGCATTATTTTATCTACCTTCCTTCTAAATCAGGATTTATCTTAGGCTTATTAATAATTTAGAGAGGTTAATGTGCCATTTGAAGATCCAATTGTGGCTCTAATGCTTTGCAATCATAAGAGGTTCCCGATGTGATTTCCAAATGCTCATGTGTGGGTGGGGAGGGGAGGGGTTCTGAAACAATATGAGCAGTGCTTCTCAGCATTAAATAAGCATTCAAATCAGCTGGGATTCTTGTTAAAATAAGATTCTCATTTAGAAGTTTGGGAGGGGGTCTGAGATTCTGCATTTCTAACAAGCTCCCAGATTATGCTGATGCTACAGGTCCTTGAACCACAGCTGGAATACAAAAGCTAAAGAACACTGTGACCCATTGCACTCCTTCCTTCTTCACATGAGAATTTCTCTCAAACCTTTAAGTGATGGCATGTAGCAATGTATGCAAGATGACCAAGTTATTATTTTTCCCCCCTTTACAATTCTACTTTGGTCAAGTCTGTACATCTCTCACTTAATTAACTTAAATGATAATGAACTTAATTGCTATAAGTGATAAATGACCTGCTTAGTTTAAACCCATGATGTATGTAAACTTCTACCTGCCCCTATTTTCTTATATAAAGGAGGAAAGTACATTCATTTAATATGCATTAACCTGGAAGGAAGATGCAAAGATGACAACTTATGATTTATTATTGACTGTTAAGTAAATTTCCTGTAACTTGTGGCAGCAGAAATTCTACCCAGGATGTCTGAATATAATTATATTTTTAAAGACCTTAAGTTGTCTTCATGTCTTCAATTGATTCGATAATATATGTTGCTCTCTCTCTTTGAAGCTTGGCATAACATCCATTTTGTGCTTTATAACATCCAAGGAGCCTTCCCTATATTATTTAATGTCCAAATGAGAAAACCTAGACTCGAAGCAAATAATTATTCTAATGCAGCATGGAAAAACCAGAGGAAGAGCTAAAACCTATCTATGCCTTCTATCTCTAACCCCATTAGCCACTATCGCTATAATTTATATTTTAAGATTTGCATTACTTAGAAAAACAAGGTTCTTTTTAAAAACAACTCTACTTACATTTATGGAATATACCCACAGACAAGTTCACTCCTATTGCTTCTTCCATTTCACCATTCCATTGGGATTACTGAAATATTTATCTTATTTTTTTCTACTGTGTCTAGCACACTGTGGCTTTAGACAAATAAACCTCTTTATGAGTAGCTTTCTTTCTAAGTAACAAGCACTTTAGTTCTAATGTATGCCTCTTTTGGATTAATAGAATTAAATCAACATGTTTAATGGACTCTTACAAAAATAAAAAAATGTATACTACTAGTTCTTAAGAAACAGAGACATTTATCAAATTTTCTGTTAAAAAAGACCCAATAACGTCCATTTTTAAAATGTCCATAAATTTATATTTTACACATGTATTGAAAGAACTTTACTGTTTAAAAAAATCCTATAATAAGACCTAAGGAATGAGAGCCAAATTTTAGGTAAGTGAAATCATAAAACAAGCAGTTGCATATAAAACTTTTTATCTACTCAATAATTTGTAGAATAGTAAACCAACTACATGTAAAATCTGTTCAAAGAAAACATTTTTTAACCAAAAAAAAAATGTTGACTGGGTATAATCCCTCAAAATATTGCCTTTACTTAAGCTATGGCCCTTCTAAAGTCCCTTCCCCATTTATGTATAACTAAAGACACAACCAAAGTGTCTCATGACATGGGTCTCGTTGACCCTGCCAGCAGGACATCACTGACCACTGCAGACCTCAGTGATTTTTGTGGATCTTCTTAATTCCAGGAACACATTTTGTAATGATATTTGTATGGCAAAATGGCAGCATCTGTTACCTCATATTATTATGTAACTTCCATCACTTTGTGAACCTCCACAGATCAATAATGTTTAGAACAGAGCTCCACATACACTAAAATAGATTTTAATTGTTATTAAAATCTCATAGCTTTAAAAAAAATTATAGGCTAACTGCCAAATCCCTATCTTCAATTGACATTTTCCATAAATTCTGGAAGTTATATACTCAGATGCCTTCTTGACATCTCACAGCCTTCTCAAGCAACTATGTCCACTTCATCTCCCCAGTCCAACTTCTTTTAGCATCTTTTCCAACTCAATTAATAGTAACTCCATCCTTAAACCAAAAACAAACAAATGAAAACACCCATGGAGTCAGATTTTATATCTCTACCTCTTATTTCATATCCAGTCCATCAACACATGCTGTGGGCTCTATCTTTATCCTCTTCTTCCTGCAACAGTAACTCCAAACTTGATTCCCTATTTCCCTGCTCTTTCCCTTTCAGTGTATTCACAACACAGAAACCAGACTGAATCTACAATGAGAGTCAGATCATGTTCCCTCTGTGCTCAAAATTCTCCAGTAGATTCCCATAACACAGATGAAAAATCAGTGTTTTAATAATGGCAGCAATGGAAGGACTAATCTTCTTGCCTTCTATTAACTCTCTAATTTAATCAGCCTTCTTTCAGGCAGCCCACTGTGGTTTAGCCATACTGTCTTCCTTAGGATCCTTGAACATGCCAGATACCTTTTTACCTCAGGACCTTTGCACATGCTGTTCCTTTCCCAATTATCTGCAGGACTTTAGACTGTTCTTTAAATATTTGTGAAAACATCACTGTCTAGTGAGATCTTCCCTGACTATTAGACCTCACCACTCTTTAACACTTGGAGTGCGGGAAACGAGTTAAGTCAGCTCGCGTGAATTGCGCGTACTCCGCGGGAGCCGTCTTTAACTCGGTTCATATAGATTTGCGGTGGAGTGCGGGAAACGTGTAAACTCGGGCCGATTGTAACTGCGTATTACCAAATATTTGTTTGTAATCCACCCTTTTGGTGGATGGAACAAAACCAAAAGACAGAGCCATCTTATATTTTGGCGGGAAATTCACCCACACTCCAAGTGTTTAACAAACATTCCTCATTCATTTTCTCTATATCATAGCACTTATCACCTCCTATCTTGCTATGCAATGTACTTATGTATAGTCTGCCTTTCCATATCTATAATGATAAAAGTGTAATATGCTAATCAGACCGGGCGACCTTCCAGGCAAAGCCGGGGCTGCGAGGGAAGCCTGGGTCCCGGGTGCCAAAGGGGAGCCAGTGCTGCCAGCTGGGGGAAGGAAGGCCTACTCTTTTTTTAATATATATTTTTATTGATTTTAGAGAGGAAGGGAGAGAGATAGAAAGATAGAAACATCAATGGTGAGAGAGAATCATTGATTGCCTGCCTCCTGCACGCCCCTCACTGGGGATCGTGCCCGCAACACAGGCATGTGCCCTTAGCCAGAATTGAACCTGGGACCCTTCAGTCCGCAGGCCAATGCTCTATCCACTGAGCCAAACCAGCTAGAGTGGAAGGCCTACTCTTGCACTAATTTCATGCATCGGGCCTCCAGTCAGAATATAAACTACATGATGACAGGGAATTTTGCCTCTTCTGTTTGCTGATATATCCTCTTGTTGACAGAACAAGGCCGGAAACATAGTGAACATTCAGAATCTATTGTTATGAACCGTTGACAGTTGAATATCAAATGTGTACACAGTAAAATTATCCTTGAACTCTTAAACCTAAGGAGGAAGCCCAACTGCACAGCCTCAGTTGAGAGAAAATATGTCTGGGTAAACAAGTGAGTCCATTCAAATATGGCACATCCACCAAAATTAAACCATCAATGCCTTACTTTATAATTATGTATATATATATGGGAATTCTTACTATAAGATTGATAATACTTCTTCACTAAGTACTTTAAGGGAACAATTTCATAGCAAGCCATCATCTTTTCCCACTATTAAAAAAGAAAAACCCAGACTACATGTCTGACCTCATGAATTATTTTATGATTCATTTTAACCAACTCTGAGGGCTACCAACCACTCAAAGACACTAATCAAGGTCAACAATGACCTTTTTAACTGTAAGAGCTTGTTAACAACTAGAAGATCACAAGGTAAAAATCCTGGAAAGTGCCTAAATAAATTCACAATCTGTGGGTGGTGCTTGACTGAGGGAAACTAACTCTAGTAGAAAATACTTTGGGAGCAAAAGCAATTTTAATACATGTTGTAAACCCCAGAGAAAACTATAGAGTATTTTTCAAATTTATTTACATAGGGGAAACTCTAGTCTGGAAACAACCATTAACATCTAGCATGATAATGATATTTCACAAAAAATAATAATTGACAACATATTAAATGCTTACTATGCCAAACACTGTTTTAGGCGCTTTACATGGATCAACCTTCACAAACAACCTTATTAGAATTAAATTAATGCATTTAGATTTACTGTTAGATTTACACTGTTACGGATAAGAAAACTGCAGCACAGAAAATAAATGTCCAAATATACCACAACTAGTAACAGCAGTTAATACCTAGCAGTTTGGCTTCAGAGCCTGCTTTCTTCCCCTGCTATACCAAATTGAGATCATTGAACTAACATTGGGTTAGTCAAATCAAACAAGTTAGATGAGTCAAATAGCCATGAATCTCTACTGAAGATATATCCTGCACTTCACAGCTAAAGAGTCATTTTTTAAGTGAAGAAAGATATGTAGACATATCCACTCATTTATCACAAAACTGCAACAAAGCCAAAAACCATTCTATCAAATACATTAATGTTTAGTTATACAACAGCAGATAAAATTTTTAAAGGTGATTTCTAGTTGTTGTTTTTTTCCTAGAAAATACATGTAAGTTTTGAGGAGCAAAAAATAATTATTACTAATGATAGTTATTGAAAAGAACATACTGCCAAAGGAGTAAGGATAAAACCTTGTATTTTTTTAATATCATGATATTTGTGTTCCTGAATACATAAGATTTCTCTCAAGGGCACACAAGGTGGCAAGAGCATGGGCTTGAACTAGAAAGATGAAAACACATAAGTTAGTTCTGCCATTTAATGGCTTTTTGCTTTGGGGCAAGGCCTTAAGACTCTGAGCCTCAGGTTTCTTATCTACAAAATGGGTATAAAGAAGATGGTTTTCAGGGTGTCATAAAACTTCAACACGATATATCTAGGTAGGGCTCCTGGACCCAGCCACTCTCTTGCTTCATATTCTTCATAGCACTTCCACTATTTTAAATAATATTCATTTGTTTGATTACCTGTTCACTGTCTGTCTCTCTATCTGAAAAAGAAATTAAAAGAGGACAGTGACTTTTCTCTGACATAGGATAGTGCGAGGTACAGTGATTGCTCAATACATATTTGTAGACTGGGTGAATATATGGTAACTATTAAGTGGGTTAGTTTCCTTTCTGATGTTTTATACGTGTGGGTCCAGTGTTTACTAGCTGGTGCTTTACAGTAGATTTACTGTAATTCTTTGAGCTAGCAAGACTTTTGTGGGGAAAATATTGAAATGGAATTGATACCTGAATGCTTATTATGCCAGGTTCTAAAGAACGTAGTTAGAAAACAGACTATATAAACTTGGGGTAGTGAACACACAGTACAATATACATATGATGTATTATAGAATTGTATACCTGAAACCTATGTAATTTTATTTACCAATGTTATCCCAATAAATTCAATAACAATAGAAAAACAGACTCTCTCTCTCTCTCTCTCTCTCTCTCTCTCTCTTTCTCTCTCTCTCTCTCTCTCTCTCTCTCTCTCTATATATATATATATATATATATGTATATGTATATATACATATATAATATTTGTGTGTGTATATATATGTATATGACAGATCTATATCTCTATTATAAGCCATTAAATGTAAGTCAATTCTAAAATTTAAAATAGTAAAATAAAGGCTAGAGAGAAGATGTAAAAAAAGGGAAAAGAAACATTTATGTTAAGGGATGAATCTTTATAAATTGATTAACTTTCATTTTCTCTTCCTTTTAGAGTTTTTGTCCATTTTCTCTTTAGCTATGTTACTTATCTCATCTTCTGGGATTTTTCAAACAAATAACATTGAAGATACTAGTGATTCTATGTATAAATATCCTTAAGCCATATGAGTTCCTTCATGATGACTGTGAGATAGAAAATGTTTATACTGTCACAAGATTGAAGTAGGTTATCTCTCAAAAATTATTTTTACTTCATTTGTAGTATAAACTGTACAAGTCACTGTGAGAAGCCCACCTTATAGGAATATATATATATATATATATATATATATATATATATATATGATAAAATATACCTATCTTATAACACAAAATCCAGAAATATAGAACACCCTGACTCAGGGCTCCTGACTCATTACTCAAGAAACAGATTTAGCATGAGCAAATGTGCAAGAATTCAAAATATGCAACTGAATAGAAGTCTCTTTATACAACAATAGAACCAAACAAGCTCCTGTGGATTTAGAGGTTCAAAGCTAAGTCTTTATCAAAAAACATTCTTTGGATAAAATGGTTATTATATTTCTGTTGGCCTTTAGGAAATCCTTCAAAATAATCTTCCAGATGTTTGAAATAGCTAACTCCAATGACACTGGCTGCATCTCTGAGCAGCACATAAGGAAACATTAATTATGGAAAGCAAAGAAAACAAAGCTGATTTTGTGCCCATAAAAATTAGTTTTTAAACCCAACTTAATTTTTAATTTTGGATTATTTTTCTAACCTCACATTCTATTCTGCCAGTGTTTTAGTGCCCAAGTATGAACTTTTACACTCTGCTCAAACTGTTTAAGCAATGGGTGGTACCAGTTGATCTCAATTCATTAGTCAGAATCATAAGAGAAAGAGAGAAAATGCCAAGGGAGAGTTGTGATTATTATCATAAATGTAGAAAGTGTTATATAAGCAATCTTCTCACCATAACACTAAATTAACAATAATTTTTTATGTCATAACATTGTATATTCAGGAATAGTCTGGTTTTAAAAAACAGCATGTCAGGATTTGAACTTCTTTCCTTCTAAACTCTCAGATATGGTACAGAAGAGGTGGATAAGGAAACTTAACTGCATAGTGCTGCACGATGATTTCCAAAGAGGGGACCCACATTCTTTACAGTGGAAAGAGTAGTAAGAGTTGTCAATAATTCTCCTAGCCGAGGTGACTACTCTATTATTAGTATACTAGTGGCCTAGTGCATGAATTTGTGCACATTGAAAGGAAATTAATTAGAAGAAATATTTTAATATTGTTATTTGCCCTTTCTCTATAATAGAAGTGTCAACCAAATTCACGACCAACCATGACAGATCGAAACACACACGGGCAATTGGCGCCAGTGAGAGCTTTATATATATAGATAAACTTGCTTAATTAGACCTGCTTTCTGATTTAGCTAAACTTTTTCCAGCCCAGTGAAGCACCCATCTTCTCTTTCAGGTAATTGTCAGCAACACAGCAGTAAATATTAACACAAAGCAGATTATTATTGTAGATCACCCAGGGAGAACAAAGGGTAAAATATTTAACTACAGCAGTGTTTGACTATATTCTGCACAGTGAGAAAACTTGGAGTCACTTTCAAGGTCCACCATTTCTTCTTTTCAGTTGGGTCAAGTTTCTAAACATTCTAAATCTCCATTTTCTGGCTAATGAAAAGAAAATAGGATTCCACCAAGTCTCCTATCTACCTATTCCAGGACTTCTGCAAGGATCATATGAGTTGAGGCATGGGAAATCGCTTCACAGACATTTGGTTAAAGTGTAAAATGTTTGCACCTGGGTATAAAGCAAGTCGTGTTCCTGGGCTGAAGAAACTCCAAGGAGGCTAGTCACTAGGGAGAGGAAGCTGGGCATTGCTACGTGACATCATTACCGGGTGCCCACAGCCACTGTTTCAGGGCTGGGCTGGGCTATGGGCCACGTTTTGCATTATGAGGTCTAGGCAGAGTTGGCTGCGATTTGGTGGGATGTCACTCCGGGTGGTGGCAGGGTCTGTGTCCCACTTGGGGGAAGCCAAGTATTGCTTTGTGGGTGCCAGATCCGTGTTACCGTTTCTCTGTGAATGGCCAGTGCACTTCACAGCAGCTCCTGTGTTGAGCATCTGCCCCCTGTTGGTCAGTGTGCATCATAGTGACTGGTCACTTAGCATATTAGCCATATATATATATATATATATATATATATATATATATATATATAAAATCTGGAAATTAATGGCTAATAGCAGCTACCGGGATCCAGCTAGAATGTGCCTACGCCTGTGTGTCACTATTGAGGTTAAGTTGGGAGGTGATTTCTACAATTCCTACTCTGCATTCAATCTTTGCTACTGTTTAGCAGCATTTGATATGTAGATAACCTACATGTAGATCAAAACCTAAAAATTACAACATTCCATAAGTATCTTATCAAATAAAAGAGAAACATGCAAATTGACCATACCTCCACTACACTCATAAGTCATGCCCACCAGCCAAGCCCACCAGCCACGCCCACCAGCCAATCAGAGCAACTACATGCAAATTAACCCAGGAAGCTTGGTTCCCCCGGCGATGGAGGAAGCCAAGCTTCCTGCCTGCCCTGGCTGGCTGTGGCCTCTGCTCAAAGCAACAAAGTTTCAATTATAGAAGATAAATCCTAGATACCTGCTTCCAGCCAGCCTCCACTGGGAGCTTGGGTGGCTAGGGGCTGTGGCCAGTGTGAAAACGGCCCTCAGCCCATCACCCAGGCTGGCCAGGCAACCCAGCAGGACCCCCCACCCTGAAGGGGGTGTGGCCAGCCTGAAAATGGCCATCAGTCCCTCACCCAGGCTGGCCATGCACCCCAGCAGGGACCCGCATTCTGAAGGGGCTGTGGCCAACCTGCAAACAGCCCTCAGCCCCTCACCCAGGCTGGCCGGGCACCCCAGCGGGAACCCCCACCCTGAAGGGGCTGAGGCCAGCCTGAAAACGGCCCTCAGCCCCTCACCCAGGCTGACCAGGCACTCCAGGAGGGACCCCCACCCTGGTCCAGGACACCCTTCAGGGCAAACCAGCCAGCCCCCACCCATGCACCAGGCCTCTATCCTATATAATAAAAAGGGTAATATGCAAATTGACCCTAACAGCAGAATGACTGGGAATGACTGGTCACTATGACACACACTGACCACCAGGGGGCAGACGCGCAATGCAGGAGCTGCCCCCTGGTGGTCAGTTGTGCCTCCCCACAGGGGGGAGTTTTACTCAGCCACAAGCCCAGACTGATGGCTGCCCAGTACAGCGGTGGTGGTGGGAGCCTCTCCCTGCCTCCTCAGCAGCGCTAAGGATGTCTGACTGCAGCTTAGTCCTGCTCCCCGCTGGCAAGTGGACATCCCCTGAGGGCTCCCGGGCTGCCAGAGGGATGTCTGACTGCCATCTTAGGCCTGTTCCCCCAGGGAGCGGGCCTAAGCCAGCAGGTGGACATCCCCCAGGGGTCCCAGACTGCAAGAGGGCATAGGCCGGGCTGAGGGACCACCCCCTCCAAGTGCACAAATTTTTGTGCACCAGGCCTCTAAGTACTTAATATAAAAACCATAAAAAGACTAGTTATTAATATCTAATCAATCCAACACTTATACCAGGCTCTCCTTATATATAAGCACTAGGTGCTGAGGGTTCTGAGAATCTGTAAGAGATATATAAAAAATTATTTTAAAGTCTTATAAGGTTGATTCCATGTCCAAAAACATTTATTAATATAAAAAAATACCCTCTAACTAGGGAAAAACTTAGTTAATGCTTTTCTATTTTTAATTATTTATTTTAAATGATCAGCTTGTTGCATTTGAGTAATCACTTGAATAAAAATTTGATTGCAAACACCAGTTACATAATGACAATCTACTTATCTTTTTTTTTCATAAATTTATCAAAGGGCATAGAATCCCACAAATCTGTACATCTATTTTGGCCAAACAGAGCACGTGGTCTTCTTCAACTCCATTCAATTTTAACAATTGAAACTCGTATAATCAATTAGTTAAATATCAGCATGATGCTTCTTTCAACTTTAAAGTTCACTCTGGGAGGCAAGTGCCTCCAGGAAGAACTACTGATGTCTAGGGTCTGAGAAACAGGATTAAGCATCCAGGTCCTATGAAGTATGGGTTTGATGCAGGAGCTGAACCATGAACTAATTTGAGACATTGGCAAATTTCTCAACTTCTCAGCACCTCTGTAGCTTCAGTATATATAGTAAAGGGAATGATAATAATCCCCACCTCACAGGATGGTAGTAAGAATGAAAATGATATAATTCACACGCAGTCCTTATACCAATACTTTGCTCCTAATGAATCCACAGTTACTGATTATTGACTACTAATAAGTTTTTCGCAAGCCTGACTTATTTTACATTATTCACCATATCAATGCAACATTCTTGTGTTATTCACTAACATAGAATCAGATAGCATTTCCTTTTTTCCCTTAATATCTTTGTTTTCAAACTTTTCATATAGTTTTAATATTTATTTTCTGTTCTTAAAGTAATTTTAAGTACAGGCAAATAAACAAATCGGACATGTGCAATATGAAGGGTTGTAAAATATCATATATACTTCAGTGATTGATATCTTTATCAGGATAGAGAACATTTCCATAATCACAGAAAGTTTCCTCTCTTATCCATTTCCAATCAGTCTTCCTTTGACCACAAAAAGGCTATGTTCTAATTTTTTAACCATAGATTAGTTTTATCTGTTCTAGAAATTCAATAAGACTATAAAACTAAAAAATGGTATGTTGCCTTAACTCTTTAATTCATGATATAAATTCCAAACAAATACCATCATATAAAAGTGTGTAATGTGTATAATATGCTAATTCCACTAACACTTATATTTGACTTCAAATTAGCTTTTATAATTGATATTTCATTTAAGCTGAAAATAAACTGCTTTAAAGATTAGAGTATATTAAAACCGCCAGTATAATCTTTTACCTGCCAACTTCAGAATAGAGAAGTCTGAGCCCCCTACATTCCTCTCATTAGTTAAGGTATTAAAGAAGCCAAGGGTATATCATAGAAAAGAGAACAAAAGAAATTCTTAAGCATAAAACTTGACACTCTCAGTCTTCTCTCTCACATATAAGTATATACATATACCTTTTACACATACATATACCTAAGATGATTAAATATAACTTAACATAAACTTTGCTTTTATATTAATTTAAATATTAAAAATAATTAGCTTAGCATATTTCATTTCTGAAATAGTTCTCTCATCCTTTTAAGCCTTTCATACTACCTTAAAATAAAATATGTATTTGCTTGAGATGTTAAAGGTATATTAGTGTGTTAATTTTTTTGATGATATCTTACAGTTTTAAAAAAGAAAATATCCTCTAGTGATACACTAATTGGTAGTGCTATACGAAATATATTTTTTCCCTTTTTAGGGATTGATTTGTTTTAATACAAAACTGATTACAACTTGCAGACCAAAATTTCCTAATTATGCTCATAAGTAGTTTATCATTGTAATAAATGGAATGAAAATTGCATCTATACATACAGTTTGGGTATCTATTTTTCTCACAAAAATAATAAATAATTGGTCGTTGTGTTCTATACTATTTTTATTAACTGATGCCAATACAATAAACATGTCAGTGAAGTCAGCATGCATTTCTAAATAAAAAAATTACAGTAATTAAAAAGAAAATCTGAAAACATTTACACATTTACCTTTGTAGGTTAGCTTGAGCCGTGGAATATTTTGCTTAGAAGTTCCAATGACCGGAAGAAATAGCGTGGTCATGCTTAGCATCATCAAGGCATGAAAAAAGTAACAATAGTAGCTTTTGGACTTTGGTCTCTCATCTTTATTAGCATTCATGATGAAAACAATGTTCTCTTTGAAACAGTGGAAACAAGCTAAAAATAAAAAAAGAACTATTATTAATACAGCATTTTGCAGATTTTCCAAGACTTAGTCATAAATTTATGAGTGTATATAGATATAAAAACAACTGCTCCCTCTCTCTTGTTTTGCTCTTACAAATTTTTGCCAGGGAAATGAATCAGAAATGAATAATAAAATTCAGGTCTGGCTTTACTCAGTTGTGGAAATGAGTGTATAACTTAAAATCAACAATTTATGCTAATTAGCCTATCTTCTAAAGTTATTTATGCAAATGTAGAAGGAGTCAATTCTTTCTGTAACTTGAATTCTTTAATCAGATAAAAACACTGGTAGAAGCCTACTCTTTTCCCATATCATTCCCAAAGGAAGACATCCCCCAAGCAAAAACAAATAAAAGCTGTCATCTTGAAGGAGTTCTCCTCTTGCTCTGACTTTAAAGGTATTTAAAAGTCTACCTAAAATAGGGAAAATTAGAGATGATCAGGTCAGGGCCACCAGTACAATTTAGGCCTGGAACAATGTAATCTTAGTTGCACCATATAAAGTTCTACACAGGAGAGCACTCACATATTTTAAACTAATCCTAATACTAATAATTACAAATTACATTCATTGAGCATTTATATATAATAGTTTTTTTAAATTGCTTTACACAAATTAAATTACTTAATGCTAGTAAATTAATTAAGGAAGGAGGCCATTAGATTGGCGTGGCTCTAATGTCATGGTGGTAAGTAAACCTAAATCTAAGCCTATGAATGACTCAAAGTTATGAACTCAAAACACTAAAGAAATCCAATGACAAACATCCAACTAAACTTTAAAAATACAGCCAATGAAATAATTTACTTTCTGCCCAGCCAGTTTGGCTCAATAGTTGAGCATCCACGCTGAGCCAAGAGGCTACTAGTTCTATTCCTAGTCAGGGCACATGCCCGTGTTGTGGGCTCTATTCCCCAATAAGGGACATGCAGGAGGCAGCCAATCGATGTGCTTCTCTTTTATGGATGTTTCTATTTCTCTCTCCCTCTCCCTTCTTTTCTCTCTAAAATCAATAAAGACATATTTTAAAATAATAATTTCCTTTCTTTGCTTCTGCATTTTCTCTATATGTCTTTTCCCTGACTCCTGCTGGTGGAGTGCGCCTAGCCATTTCTGGTTTGGAGCTCTTGAAATTAATTTATGCTCAAATAAATATTTATATCTATATATCTATATCTATATCTATCTATCTATCTATCTATCTATCTATCTAATTAAACCATAGCTAAAGTCCAAGTATTTATTAAGGTGAGAATAAAGATAAGATTCTTTTCTGAAAAGAGTGGTTGATTATATACAAATAGTTAAAGTACCATGAAACAATTCCTAAAATTGGGATATTTATGGGATGTTAGGGATGACAGCTCAAAGGAGTATCACATAGGTTTAAGCAAGACAAGGACAGTTTCATGGAGGGCAGATAAAGGTGAATGGAATACAAAAAGAGACAGTTCAGGAAAAGAGCGAAACCTACTTAAGGGTTCATGAAAAGCCAGAAGCATGATAGACATAGTTAAATTGCTGAGGAGAAGGCAGAGACCGTAGCATAGTCCAGTGGGGCAGAAAAGAGGACACCAAAGAGGAACTTGAGCTAACTCTTCAATGTGTCTCATGCCTGTTCTGGTACCTAATATATGATGACGCAAACTATGCTGTTGCTCCACACTGCCTTTGCTATTTCATCATGTGAGCTGCTTCTATCCATATTCATCAGGTTTCTCTAATCCCATTTGCCTGTTCCTTTCACTTTTCCCTATACCCACTTGTTAGCAGAACATAGGTATCTGATTGCAGCAGATCCACAGCCCTGGCATACAAACATGCATTCCTCCACCTAGTCATACCCTTTGAAAAAGAAGTGAAAGGCAAATTGAATGTAGAACTTAAGTAGGTATTAAATTTCTCATTAGGCTTAGTTTTTTCTGAGCCTCTGGACATGTGAAATACTACTTTTTTTTTCATGACATGCAACAAAGCATGTAATGTGAATGTATGTTTATGCAGAGGCAAAAGAGAGGAAATTTTCCATGTGTGCATTTTATTAGCAATAATGACTTCAGTACAGGACATTTCCTGGGAATTAATGGCCAGTTGGGGTTAATGGCCCTTGGCTATGTATTGAGATATCTACTCCTCCAACTGGTCATTAATCGCTATGACATGCCCTGTGCCTCCAACACTATAAGTTAAGAAGATTGATGTTTTGGTTTTCAATGAACAGTAGTCATACTGTTCCTTGTAACCCAACTCATTAATATTGTTAAATAAGTCAAATATCAAAGCACTGCTTCCCTTGCTTCTATGACATTCTGATAAGTACCTACACGTGCTGAAACATATGCTAAGGGTGAGGGACAAAATAAAACACAAATCCTGAACCTGCTGGAACTTTTTATTTGACTTTAAATATTTTTTCTAGTATAAAACCGTCAACTCTCTAAAATCTGCTGCTCCTGATTCTTTGTTTTTCATCCCAACAATCTTTTGAATTCAATTGTTAATCTTTTAACTGAAATAATTTATGGGTAAAATGTATTGCCAACAACCTCTCCACTAATCTATTGATATTTTGCTATCTTCTAGTTCATGTTTGTGTGTGTCTGTGTGTGTGTGTGCATTTTGTGTTTGAACACATATGTGTGCCCTGCATCTGGGAGGAATTATAGAGAGAAGTAGGTGCGATTTAACCTCAAGTGGGTGGATTTAGAGAATTGCATAGGTTATACTGCATGCTACTGTCTGTAACAAGCTCGACCTGGAGCCAATTAACTGCATGTAATCTATTCCAGATGTTCACTGGGACAAATAGCACTCTTGGGGATCTTCAGATGTGAAGCCAATAGGGAGTGTTCTGATTATGAGAGGTTTTTACACTGTTTCACTAAGCCAGAGATCCAAATGCATAATCTAGCACTCAAGAAGGCCTTGTACCATTTTATAAAAGAATGCCGAGTCCAGAACTTATTACATGGATGGTAACTCCTCAAAAATATTATTTGAGGAGTAAGGATATACAATTTCATATGTAAACTTCATTGATTTGCCTTATTGAGTTATATTCATTTGTTCCAAAAATCATTAAGGCAAGATAATGTATAATTATGGTGAAAAAGTAGATTCAATACATAGGACAAGAATCAAAATACATAATAAGTCTTCACACATGAAAACCTTAAACACTTAGATTTCGAATTCTTTCTCAGGGATGTGTGTGTGTGTGTAGGTAGATAGGTAGGGGAAGGGAGTAAAGCAATCCTTGTGTGTGTGGTTTTATTTTATTTTTTTAATTTATAAAGAGCTACTTGTTCTTCGCACCTTTGTAGTGCACATAGGGTCACCTGAGAATATTTTTTAAATTCAGGAGACATGAGAAGCTATGACCACCCCCAACTTAAAAGTAGAAACTCACTTTGGCCTACTTGTAGCTCATATTGTTTAGTTGTTGTTTGATTAGATGGTTTTCCTATAGGGTACACAAGATTGAATTATTAGAACCATTACTTCAAGGCAAAAATATGGAAAAGAAACCAAATAGAAATTATAGAAGAAACTTAAGAGCCAAAGAGACAGTATAGGTGAACAGAAAGAAGGTTTATGTTAGCAGAGGGATATTTTATATTCCAGTGATATCCAAGAAGGCAAGTGGTATGTATAAAGCTCCACCGGAATAGAGATTGGAATGCTAACAGTTTCATATGCATTTATTTTATTTCATCCTCTCTAAATTTCTTTGTGTGTTTTCTAATATACCATAGCATCCCGCTACTTTATTACAGTCAGGGGTATGCAATCACTACTGAAGTGTACAGCACTCTTACCGATGAGTAGAATTTATAGGGCAGCAACTTTTGGTTGAATAATTTTAACTGTCCATTAGTGGACTTTATTGTCTTCAGATCTCATAAGTTCCTCATCAATTGATACATTCCCATAGAGTCTGGAAAACCATCTGATTTTTCAGATATCATGTAGAAGACACTTATATTAATTAAATGTTAATCTACTTCCTAACATCCTTATGATAATAGCCAGTGATATTTCACCACATATCAAACTAAGTATGAATTACTAAGTATTACATTTCAGTAATCAGTTGTCAGTAACTTGTCAGTAAAGATAAATCAAACTAGTTTACATTTCTAAAATATGCTGAAAGTATATTGTTGTGTAAATACCTGCTCAACAAAACACCTTTGTTACATGTTGCTTGGGTTTGTTTGCCTTACAGCTTTGTACTTATACCCAGATGAAATTCTTCAGGATCTTACTCTACTGAATCCGTCTCAACAGAAAATAACATAATAGTGAGATTTCAGAACATACCTGTGCAACCTGTTAGATTTAATATTGCAGATTGCATTTTTTCCTGAACATAACAGTAACAGCAAAATAACCCTTATGTTGTAAAAAGGTCCTAAAGAAACCAGAGTCCCCGAGGTCCAAACTGCTCAAATAATTAGCACATTAACATAAAAATAATAAAATGCTACCATAAATGATCTTATTGCTAATCATCTTCCTTATCCTAAATATGTTTTCAACTTGCTACTCAAAGCATAGCACTGAGAGTTACCAATTGGCAGGTCAGAGAAAGAACCAACAACACAATTAAAGTTGGTCTCCCTTAAAATTTAATTAATCCACAACTCAAAGATTTAAGATTTTTCTTTTCAAATTCTCACTCTAGAGAGCATTTTAATCCATGCACCTTTTCATGACCAAGATAATCTTACCCCTCACCCTTTGGAATTCTGATATGCTTTTTGAGAATTGTAGAATGTTTAGAGATATTTTATGGAAATATTTGTATAAATTATAGGAAAATAATCAAATTTTAATGCCTGCCTTTGTGTGGACAACATAAATGTTTATTATTAAAACTGATTGTTTTGTTAAAACTTAACACCCTCCACCTCAAATATTCTGATATGTGCTGCCTACTGTTTAAAAGAATTTATTTTATAAGTAGAATAAAGTGGATTAGAAATTACTTCAATTAAGAAGGCAAGACTAGTACATTTTCTTGAAATAATAAAATAGCTTTGTATTTATTATTGAGATGTTCCTCTAATTTACTTTATGCTTCATATCTACTAGGAATGTCATTATTATCAAACTGATTGATATTTTAATAAATACTCCAAAATTTTAACTTTCCTGAAATACACATTTAGTTTTAATTTAGACATTGACTTATATGTTCAAAAAGGTTTTTCCAGATTCTGTAGTATTTATCTAACATTTCTGCTAATGTGGGCAATAAATAGATTTAAAATCTTTGAAAAAACATGACTCCTCAAAGTCAAAATGTACAAAATGGTCTATATGCAAACTAACTTAGTGGCCCCATGGTTTCTGTGTCAGCAGAAAGAACTATGCACTTGGAAACCTGTCTTTCAAAGCAGCATAGATGTTTTATTTTTTTGGTTAGTGCTCACCTGATTTTTAGAGAGAGTGGAAGGGAGGGGGAGAGACAAGAGAGAAAGAAACATCAATGTGAGAGAGACATATGGATTGGTTGCCTCCTGCCCGGGCCCCACAGGAATCAAACCCAGGACTCTTCAGTCCCCAGGCCAAAGTTCTATCCCCTGACCCAAACTGGCTAGAGCTAGTCTTGTTGTTGTTTTTTAAAGGTAAAATATGTGCTAAACATATTAACAGTAATTTGTTTCTTTAATATTTATTGAAACACCTCAGGGAAATAAGCATTTCTTATTAGGCCAGGCATTCCATCTGTATAGGAAGAAGAGTTTAAATAATTCACTATCTGGGATTAAAGTAGGTAGTGTATGAAAGGAACTTAGTGTCATAGGTAGAATTTAGGAACTCAGTCTTCATATCAGATTTGAATTTCATCCAACTCAGCTACTAAACATTAAGTAAATAAAAGTAGCAATGTAATGTTATTAAATGTAAATCTAATTAATGTTATTTTATATTTTTAACATATTGAATTCAACAACCAATGAATATGAGCAAGGCCGACTTTTTTCAACAAATAAAAAAATTGTCCAGCATTTTTTAGCAGTAATAGTTCTTTAATGATTGTTGTTTATATTTCTAGTTATAATGACATATAGTAATGGTTTCCATTTTGATTCTATTCTAAAGCTCTGCACCACACCCAGTACATAGTAAATAATCAAGGAGTATTAACCATTTTTAAAATTAATGTATTCAATTTGCTCTAGTTTTCTTTTAAAATTATTTTAAGTAAAAAGAGCAAGTTATGGTGTTGTGTTTTTTTAATCTTTGTTGTTGAAAGTATTGTATATGTCCTCTTTTTCCCCATTTACCTCTCCCAGCCTGCCCTTCCCCCCCCCCAAGGCCTTCACCACTCTTTTATTATCTGTGTCCATGGGTTATGCATATGTGCATATAAGTTCATTGATTGAACTCTTTCCCATCCACCCTCCCCTGCCTTCCCTCTGAGGTTTGGCAGTCAGTTAAATGATTCTATGTCTCTGGATCTACTTTTGTTCAACAGTTTATGTTGTTCATTAGATTCCACATATGAGTGAGATCATGTGATACTTATATTTCTCTGACTGGCTTATTTTGCTTAGCATAATGCTTTGGTTTTAAAGACACTTAATAATGACCTGAACATATGCCTACAGTTAATAAGTCCTGTAAAATAAAGAGATTCCAGGATAACATTATATAACCTCAAGAGTATGAACCCAAATGAAGAACATCATTACAGGATACCACCAAGACAAACAAATGAACATGCAAGCAGATAAACTCCATTTCTATAGCTTATGAGGAGATAGTCAGTGAGAGTTTGAATACACTTATGAAGGATGAGACATAATTGTAACTGGAGTGCTTCCAATGCTATTCTTCTAATTTGAATCATGTAATTTTTCAAGAAAGGAAAGATAAGTAGATACTAAAAATAAATAATATAAAATCTTAAAGTAAAAATATAATAAACATTGTTCAATATGTATAATACTTGACTTGAAGATTTTCACTTGTATTAAAAAGATTAACAGAATTAGGCTTCTTTTCTAGACAGGATACTAGCCTTAAAGGAGGAAAAGTAGGAATTTAAATAACCTTCTGGGCTATGCAAAATTGAAGGATTTGGTATATTCAGTAATATATTGAAAGTAAGCAATAGCTTATGTCTATAATTTAATATATTCTTTATATTAAATATTATGTTATATATATAAATGTTAAATGTTTTAAAAATTTTCAATTATAGTTCATATTCAATATTATTTTTATTGATTTCAGGTGTACAGCATAGTGGTTAGACAATCATATATTTTACAAAGCTTTCTCCCTGGTATTTCTTATACCCAACTGGCATCATACATAACTCCTATGCTGCACTTTACATCCCCATGATAATTTTGTAACTACCAAATACCAACCCCTTCACCTTTTTCACCCAGTCCTCCAATCCCCCTCCACTGTACATACTTTTTAATTTTTATACATCTATCCATCTATCCTATGTAATTCAGTGTAGTACTATTTTCCATTCCCACCCCTCACCTTTATGCTTAAAATGGGCATAAAGCCCTAGCTGGTTTGGCTCCATGGATAGAGCACCAGCCTGCTGACCTTAGGGTCCTGGGTTCGATTCTGATCAAAGCCTGTACCTTGGTTGCAGGCTCCTCACCACCTCGGGTCCTGGTCGGGGCTCATGCAGGAGGCAACCAATCGATGTGTTTCTCTCACATTGATGTTTCTCTCTGTTTTTCCCTCTATCTTCCACTCTCAAAAAAAAAATTCAATGGAAAAATATCCTCAGGTGAGGATTAAAAAAATAAATAGGCATAAAAATCTTTCAAAGTTCTTTTTTTCTCACTTTCTTTAAACAAATTATTATGACTAATTATGATGGCACTTAAGTTTAATAAGTTGCTGACATCCTTTGAGATATGTATAGGATTATTTTAATTTTTATAAATATATTTATTGATTTTTAGAGAGAAAGGAAGGGAGAGGGAAGAATAAAGTATAGATGTTAGAGCAGAACATCCATTGGCTGCCTCCTGCTGGCTCCCTATTGGGGATGGAGCCAGAAACCTGGGTATGTGCCCTGACAGGGAATCAGACAGACAACCTTTTGGTGCACAGTACAATGCCCAACTAACTGAGCCACACTGGCCTGAGCAATAGGATTATTTTAAATAATTAAAATAATTTTCCTGCATGAAAAATAATCACGTTTAAAAGCAGTTATATTTATTCAAGATCTATTTTTACAAGTAATTTTACTTATATTAAAATTATCATTTTTTAAAAGTATATTTTGAAATTAATATGAGCTTATAAAACATGGTTGATCTAATTTCATTATTAACACCCTATAATTGTATATATAACATAACAAAACTTTGATTAATATATAGCAGGAACTCAAAAATAATTTTTAATTTATTAGCTATAATAACCCAGAAAACATAGAAGCAGTACCTCCTGACTGAAAGTAGGAAAAATTTAGATATTATGTTACTATTCAATTAGGTTTAGGTAAGTTTAAAAGAAACAAAAACTTTCAATTGCATTTTAAACCATTCCAGATCTGTAAACATGCCAAGTATTATTTATTAATAGATTTCAAGATTGCTGTATTTATAGCATTTGAGGTTGTCTCTCCCCCAGATTTAAAGGGCTATTGTACTTCTTGGAACATCTTATATCTGCTTGGCCTGAGATGGTATATAAATAGCACATATTATACATATTACAAATTCCTTCCATATTTAATAATTACTCAAGTAACATTTGCATAAGAATTCAATGTTTATATAACATGACCTTTATTCTCAAAATGCATATTTCAAATTAATATTATTCAGAAACAAAACTCAAAAGAAATGTGACCATTGTATAATAGAAAATAGCATTACTATAAAATGATTAAATATTGTTATATGATTAATACATGTTTTAAACTATATATATATACACACACACACATACACATATATATACGCATATATATATGTGTGTGTGTGTGTATATATATATTTGTGTGTGTGTATATATATATACATATATATGTGTGTGTGTATATATATGTATATATGTATATATATGTATATATATGTATATATATATATATATATATATAGCCCAGCGTGCTATTTGAAATCGCACGGTGCCGCCCTGCCTTGAGACCCAAACCTGTCCTTGCAGAGCTCCAGCGCGCCTGGCCCAGCCCCCAAATCCTCTGGCCTTCTCTGGCCACTTCAAGCTCCGCTCTCAGTCCCTCTAGTCGCCTAGGGCTGGTCCCGCTTTCTCTGGGCACCTCCCCACTTCCACCCCATCTCCGCAGCAGCTTGGCCCCATCATGTCTCGGAGGAGAGTGTGGAAGCCTCCCGTCTGCTGCGCTGTGCTCCTTCCCCTGGCAGGTGGGCCGCGGGGCACTCCGAGTGCCAAAGGTGGGTGGCCAAGGACTGGTGAGGGCGGGCTCTCACCCCTGCACTCCCCAGCACAGGATGGTCCCGCCTCCTTCTGGCTCCTCCCCACTTCCGCCCCATCTCTGGAGCAGCACCCCAGCTAATATGCTAATGACCTGATATTGACCATTAGCATATTAGCTCTTTATTAGTATAGATATACCATAATAAAGTATAACTCTCCAATGTTTTTTTTTTTCAGAAAAACTATTAGATTCACTGAATATGCAGTATGGAAGCACAGTATAAACCTTGTTAAAAAGTTAATTCATTAAAGCTGAATTAATCCCTTTTACCTACATTCTCTAAATACATACAAGGAACTCATGTTTTTATTTTAAATAGAACTTGCAATTAGTGCATGAGCAGTATGCCTATTTAAACAGATTGGGGTGCAAACATTTATTGTACAAAAATGTATGAAATTGTACAGAAATTTCAACTTATCAGGCAGCCCATATTTCTAAACACCCTCTGGTCTTCCTTATGTAAATATGTTTTGCCTATGTTTTGTTTTTTGTTTTTGTTTTTGCACGATTGCTCTGCTGAGGCCATGTGCAGTTGCACTTCCACCCTCGTCATCATCCTTATCTAGTTTCCTATATGTTAGCCTCAGTTTCTTTTTTCTTTCTTGAGATATAATTGATATATAACATTGTGTATATGTAATATCAGTTTCTGAACTGTGTTTAATCCCATCCTTACATTCTCAGCCATATCTGAAAAACTGGATTTAAATGGCCATCCCATATCTTTCTGCCTGGCTTAGATAAGCAGGGGACTCCTGAGTTGAGCATACAGTTCTCGGTGATATTTCCCCATTTTTATTTTTTACGTACTTCTCTCTTCTACTACATAACTTCTGAAGTTGACTCAGAAGTGAAACTAGCACTGTAGTCTAGATTACAATATAGAACTCACCATAAATAATCTCTCAAAATCCTCAGTAACTGAGCTCATTTATTTTTACTATGTGTTATGCAGCAACTGGGATAAAATTCTCAATTCTCTCAGGGGTAACAGAGCCTAAGAAGAGCTCAGGCCCTGGCTCTGCTATGGTTTGCGTTGTGATCCTTGTGTTGCTACTTATCAGCTTTACACCCTGAGAGAATTCACTTAATTCTCTAAATCCAGTTTACAAAATAGGATTATCAGTTCTTATGAGATGATCGTTGCCAGAATAACCCATGGAAAGCACTTAGTATCTTGCCTGGCACATAGCTAGCTCGTGAAAAAAACTTATCTTAAAGGTCTTCCATTTTCGCATGGACTGTGATAGTAACTATTTTTCCAAAGATATTAAGTGAATATGAAACTTAAAAGGAAATATGGAAACCCCATGTTCTCCTATCCAGCTTGCAAATGCGTGTGTATGATTTGGCATGAGCGTTCCCAACCTGCATTCCATAATGTAATTTTTTCAATGTGCAATTAGATAAGATTCCTATTACAATAATAATAATACATTATTTTCTCTGAACTTCCAATTCGTGGAGCCCATATGCACTGCCAAAATGAAATCCTAAACAAAAGAACGCATTTAATTGCTTTAATGGATATGGAAATTGTTAGAAAATAAAAATAAAGGAAGAATGAAAAAGAAATGTTTTTATTTTAAATTATTCCATTTAGAGTTACAAAGTATGTTTGAACAAAAGTCCATAAAGGATATCTTAGAACTGAGATTAATATTTATAAACAGTTTTGACAATAAGCCAACCTAAAGCTACTTCTGAAAGCTTATTTGGATATATGAGCCAAAAGAGTTTATATACATAAATAATTTTAGCTTTAATTATAATTGTTGTATTTTTTCAGAGTATTCAAAATGATAAACTATTATAGTACAGTTTAAAAAAACCTCTTCCAAATAATTTTTAGGCCTTTGCCTACCTCTCATGGTTTGCATTTGTACCTTCCAGAACAAATGTGATCTCCCTCTATGGACATAACATGTACTTCTTTTAAGCCGCATGAAGGCAAGGACATCAACCACATTCACCATGGTATCCCCAAACACTAACAAGGTGACTGGCGCAGAGTAGGAGATGAGCATTTATTTGTTAAATAAATGACAGAAGTAGCCATTCTCCTCTTCATTCCATTACCAGCTCACCTAATACCAGGCAATGAAGTGGCTAAAATCTCTATATTTTATCCATGTGTGTGTCATCATGAATCATGAAGACATAAACAACTTGTATTGCCTGAAGAGTACCAGAAACATATGGGAACTTTGGGATCAAAATGAAATGACCCATGGCCACTTCAAAGATTCATAATTCCCCCAAAATAGAAGAAAGAACCGAGTAGGTCAAGGACATTCCTCGTATCCCTAGGTATTTTTTTTTCAAGACTTTTCTCTAACCTTACTTGAGAGTATTACAGAAAACCCTCTATGTAAAGAGGGGTCATGAAATAGTGAAGAATTTGAAATTTGGAGTCAGGGGAACTTAGGTATGAATTTCAGTTTTAGCACTTTTTGAACAAGTATTTATTCAAAACTTGGGAAATAATGGCAACTTTATTGTTATTCAATTTGAAATAATATAACAGTAAAATCCCTATAAGCACATGGTAAGTGTAAAATAAATATGGTCATTGTGATGATTATTCCTTATTACAAATTAGGATAGCCTCATCCTCTCCCCTTCTCCCCCCCCCGCACACACACACACACACACACTGGGTATAGTCTGCCAAAGAATCCTGTTGGTACCTATGGTTTGGAAGTGAGCAAATGCTCATTAGCAATTCGGAAAATTCTGTTAAGTTTTTCCAGCCCTCCTAACCCCATGGTCTCAGTAGAGAAAGTTTTATGATAAGAACATTATTTTTTTAATGTATTTTTATTGATTTCAGAGAGAAAGGGGAAGAGAAAAAGAGATCGAACCATCAATGATGAGAGAGAATCAATGACCAGCTACCTCCTGCACACCCCACACTGGGGATTGATCCCACAATTTCTTTTTTTTTTAATGTATTTTATTGATTTTTTACAGAGAGGAAGGGAGATGGATAGAGAGTTAGAAACATCGATGAGAGAGAAACATCGATCAGCTGCCTCCTGCACACCCCCTACTGGGGATGTGCCCACAACCAAGCCCACAATTTCTTTTTATCAAATAGAAATATAACATATATACCAAAAGAAAGAGTAAGGGAATAGCTGTTCTTTAACTACCAAGCAAGATTGTCAACGGTGTCAATTATGTCTTTGAATAATGTGAATGTCATTTTATCTCTATAATTAGTTTTTTCTACTCCATCTTCAAACCCATTAATGGAGCCCTGAGTTGCTATGAGTGTATGCCTGGGTTACTACCATTGTTATTCTGCACTCTGCTGGTAAACACCAATTCTGGGAGTGCCTGGTGTTTCCAGATTTGTTTTTTTTTAAAGCATTTGCTTTCAAAATGCCATCTCTGGTTTAAAATATAAACTTCCTGCTTGGCATGTTCCTTCTTTAAATAAATTACTTTCTCTGTTCCTCAATGTGCACTCCTTGTTCCAGTCAAGATGGTCAAGGACCACTTACCATCTAAGTCATGTTCATTTCCTGCTCCTTGTGCCAATGCCCTGCCTTCTCAGGTCCAAGCTTATCCAAATAGCATCTGGAAAATTCCAGGTCAAAACATTCACTCTCTATCAGGATCACAACAGCACATTTTTCTCTACCACGTTGACTTACATTTAAGTTATCTTGTATATGGTCTGAATTGTGTGCCCTTCTTACCTCTCTAAAAATATTGAAAGATGCTTCAACACAGAAAATGTATAGTCTTTTAAATCCACCTCAAATGGCCCATAGAAGCTGAATAGACTCAGAGTAGAAGCCTAATAAATGTTTATGAGATAGAAATAAACCAATTAGAAAGGGAAAATATAACAAAAATATCTGTTCTTCTGACTTCAACATCAAATGAATTTGGGGAATACAAGATTCTATAAATTTCCTAAGAGACATAAATGACATTATTTAATAGCCTGGAAATCACATGTAAATTTGTGATAAAGAACCTGACAAAATAGAATGACTATTTTAAGGAATTTGAATGATAGTAGATGATGATTATGAATACAAGAAAACATTCAAGTGTGAATGCAGAAATATCACACTGTCAGTTATCTGGGTGTAGCTGAACCATTCTTCAATTTAATTCTGATAGTATCCATTTGTATAAGATGATTAGCAACAATGGGATGGTTTTATTTTAAAACAAACTCATGTAAATTTATTTACCAAAAAACTTCCAATGAGTTTATGTGGTCTAAAAAAATCACATTTCAGACAAGATATCCAAAGTTATGGTTATGACTTACACGCATATCCACAAAACAACTACTGTAAATTTCTGAGGTCTGATTTGATTGAAACTTTATAATGAAATCATAAAAGATAAAAAATAACTTTTAACATTACAAATGCTGTTTTCCTTGAAAAAAAAGTGTATTTTTTAAAATTTTTATCTTGTGATGGGCATGGGTATATGGGTATGGCAGGAAATACTAACTGTCCCCCAATACCAATACCTACACTTTGTGTTAGGAATAGAAATGGATCAGCCTTGAATGTGAGCAAGACACATGGTAGGAGCTATAGGCTAGCCTTTCTCACAGCTGGAGAAACAGAATCAATATATTGTCACTAGTTAATTCAAAGTGATGTGTATAGTGCACGTTATACTTCTTTGAAATAAGTTTCTTACCTCCATCCTCTTTCATTTCCTATTCAAACTAGGCTAGATGTGGGCAAGGTGCTTGTGAGCCAGCTGTTGGGACACTGCAGCTGAGGGCAACACTTTGAGGACCTCAGGGCAAGGGGACAGAACGTATCTGAGGGCAGAACAGAGCCACTTACCAACCCTGAACCCTTGACAATATCAGCCCTTCTGCACAGTACAGAAACAAGCCGCTATCTTGTTTGAGCAGTTATTTTGGGGTCTTCATGTAACAGAAAACAACCAATGTTCATTTTATTAATTGTCTTACATTTGGTTTTATAGGTAAGTCTAAAATGTATAGGTATAAAACCTTTGATAGGTTTGTAGCATCTATTATTTGTACTGTATTTCATAATAAAATTATTTTTATTTTAACTTTTTTAAAATATATTTTATTGATTTTTTACAGAGAGGAAGGGAGAGAGATAGTCAGAAACCTCGATGAGAGAGATACATCGATCAGCCGCCTCCTGCACATCTCCTACTGGGGATGTGCCCGCAACCCAGGTACATGCCCTTGACCGGAATCGAACCCGGGACCTTTCAGTCCGCAGGCCAACGCTCTATCCACTGAGCCAAACCGGTTTTAGCATAAAATTATTTTTAAAACAGTACAAATGTAGAATGACATTAGGAAGCAAAGTTTTAATATTTATTGCATGTGATCAGAGGATAAGAATTAGCAGATTAGACTCTCTTTCATCTTTATAAAATTCCAGCTCTCTTGGCCAAACATATTTTGGCAATACGATCAATAGCCTACTGTGTTTTTGTCTTACTTTCAGCATACAGATGCTATTCCTTCTCTATTTATCTTTGCTATGGAATTTCACAGGCATGTCATATAACAGTAAATATACAGCTAATGCTACTGCTGAAGTACTAGATAATAAACTGTTAAAAAGTGGGTCAAAGTCTGCTAATGATAATCAACTGGGAATTGATTAAAAATTTAAAAAGAAGAGGCAAATATAAAAAATGACTTCATGGCTGACAGAAAAATGTATGTTTTATTAACAAACATGATCAATGCATGGGGGAAAGGAAAGTAGAGTATGGAATTGTTTTATGAATTAACCTGGAACAACACTAATAATGTTCAAAAAATATATATTAGCAGACTAGAATTTAACACTTAAATTTTTGTAATAACTCCATCACTTTAAACTTATTTAGTATAATCAGCATAGTCCTCACAGAGAGTGCCAACTCAAATTTTATTTTCACCCCCTTAGAATTTTTCATTATTTTTAACAGCCACCATAACAGCAATCATTACATCTTTTTATAATGATGGAATGGTCTTTAATGGAAAATATTATATAACCAAACATCTGACTATCAGTCTGAAGAAAGCTGTATCATCATGGGTCTCAACATTAATTTGAGGTCAGGTTCTGCCACCAGCAAGCTTTTTCTCCTCAGTTAATATGACCTTGCTGTAGTCTGAAAGTTTGTACCTCCCCTCCCCCAAAATTTATATGTTGAAATCCTAACCCTCAAATGTAATGGAATTAGTAAGTGAAGCCTTGGGGAGGTGCTTAAATCAAGAGGTGGAACCCCCATGAACGAGATTAGTGCCTTATAGAAAGAGGCACAAGCATCCCTAGCTGCTTCAGGTGAAACACAGTGAAAAGGTGCCACCTTTGAACAAGGACAAGGGTCCCCACTGAACAGCAACCATGCTGGACCCTTGATCTTGGACTCCAGCCTCCATAACTGTGAGCAATAAATTGTACTTATTTATAAACTAACCAGTTGATAGAATTTTGTTATAGCAGCCTAAACAGAGGTAGACCTATTGGAACATTAAGATCTTTTCTAAATTTAAAATCCTAGTATGGCAGATCTAGTCATATTGAAGTGCCCCAATTTCCCAAAATAAAAAAACAAACAAAAAAAAAACATATACAGATATTCTGAAAGAAAATTTTACTGGTAACAAGAGTTCTAACATTTATTTTAATCTTCAGAATATTATGTTCAACAGAGATGATTTGTAAGAAATGATAGCATTTTTAAAAATACACTTGTTAACATAAAGGGAAAAATATTCTATTTTACCACTCATTGCTCCCCTCTGATATAATAGGTGGGATCGTAAAAGAGTTCAAATGCATTTTCATGAAATGGTTAAAAACCATAATATCCCAGTTGACATGAAAATTAAAAAGAGAAACACAAAGCAAGTTTTTGAAGAACCTAGCAAAGAGTTGTTTATTTTTGAAATTCAAATTATTACTCATATTCACTCAATCTTGAGATGAGTAATAAGGAACTATTTGGACTTGTAATTCTTACAAGAGTAACATATACTCTGAATATGAGAACTAATTACATTAAATAGTATTATATAACGGGCTAAGTAAGCTTATAACATCAATGGAAATGAACTAATTAATGTGTTTAAGGTTACTAGTCTTGAATTTTTAGTGGGAGATATTTGATCATATGAGAGAAATCAGGTTAGTATGAACTTTTCACTTTAACTTTAATATGAGTTTCTATAAAGCATATTGATTTAGTAAGTAACACTTCTGCATTTTCTTGTCCTAAAATATGGAAAACATTTTAGTGCAGAGTGAAATACACAGTATTAGAAGAGATCATGTAAGTTAAATTCTGGTTTAAACTCTGCCAACAAATAGTGTGACTGTTAGGAAATTAACTCTCTATGAATCACAGTTTCCTCATCCTTAAATGAAAGGACTAGTGAAGATGCTCTTTAAGGTGTCTTAATGTTCAAATGTGTGCAGGATTACTGACATTAAAAAAAATGTTAGGACATTCTTCATCTGTCACTTCAAACATCAGCACACAATTTGGTTGAACCTATTACAGCTGAGTTTTTATTTCTTACTAGAGATCAGGTGCATGAATTCGTGTACCAGTGGGGTCCCTCGGCCTGGCCTGCACCCTCTCGCAATCCAGGACCCCTTGAGGGATGTCGGAGAGCTGGTTTTGGCCAGATCCCTGCAGGCCAGGAGGAGGGACCCCACCGGTGCACAAATTTGTGCACTGGGCCTCTAGTATGCATATAAGATCTTTGGTTAATCTCTTCCTGCCCTTCCCCCTCCCTGCTTCCCTCTAAGATTCATCAGTCTGTTCCATATTTCCATGTCTGTGGTTTTCCTCCTGCGTTGAGCATCTGCCCCCTGGTGGTCAGTGTGTGTCATAGCTACCAGCCAGTTGGCCGGTCACTTAGGCTTTTATATATTTAGATTTCTGGACAGAATCTATTACTTATTTCCTAGAATCAATAGTCTACAACAGCCGTGGGCAAACTACAGCCCGCGGGCCGGATCCGGCCCGTTTGAAATGAATAAAACTAAAAAAAAAAAAGACCGTACCCTTTTATGTAATGATGTTTACTTTGAATTTATATTAGTTCACACAAACACTCCATCCATGCTTTTGTTCCGGCCCTCCGGTCCAGTTTAAGGACCCATTGTGGCCCTTGAGTCAAAAAGTTTGCCCACCCCTGGTCTACAACTTGCAAGACATGATTATCTATATCTATATCTATATCTATATCTATATCTATATCTATATATACATATACATATACATATACATATATATATACACACATATATATATATATATACATGTATGTATATATATAAAAGGCTAAGCGACCAGCTGACTGGCTGGTAGGTAGGACGTGCATTAACCACCAGGGTGCAGATGCTCAACGCAGGAGCTGCCCAGTGACAGCAACTCTCGCACTCTGGGACCCCCCAGGAGATGTCAGAGAGCCAGTTTCGGCCCAATCCCCACAGGCCCCGCAGGCCAGGCCAATGGACCCCACCTGCCGGAGGGCCCCCGCTCACGCCACAGATGCCCTTTGAGCCATGGCTCCGCCCCACGTGCGGCTGGCCAAGGAGGGACCATGGGAGGTTGGCTTCAGGGTGTGTCCAGCCCATCTAGCCCAGTCTCACCCCGCCAGCCACCTTCTAATTAATTTCCTTTCAATGTGCATGAATCCATGCACTGGGCCACTAGTCTATAATAATAAAAGTGTAATATGCTAATTAGACTGGACGTCCTTCCAGACAGCCTTCCAGATGAAGCTGGGGCTGCAAGGGAAGCCTGGGTCCTGGGTGCCAGAGGGAAGCCAGTGCTGGCAGCCAGGGGAAGGAAGGCCTACTACTCTTGCATGAATTTCATGCATTAGGCCTCTAGTTATTAATAATGTTATTAACACTTTCTGATTACTACAGAGTCCCTAATAAGAGCCAAATCTATTTCATCAAGTTTCAAAAAGGTTCCCTGAGGGAATGGCCTAATGCTGAAAGAATGAATGTATAATATGACTAGGAATGGAAATAAAAGGAGTTTGAAAAATTCGTATTTATAGCAAGGTTTTTTATTTTGTTACCCTAAAAACAAAAAAATTCAAAATGGATTTAGAATTCTTCCCATAAGAAAAAATCTGTGTTTTTCTTCTTTTTGGTAGAGAAAGAGACCTGAAATTTCTTAGCAAAGTCTGAGTGGTATCAAGAAAAACCAATTTCATAGCATTAAAAAAAATCTATGGGATTCTACACAATAAAACAAAGACTTTACCTGCTGCACTGACTAAAGACTACAGGTTCTTTATATTATTTCACAATATCCATATCTTAGTGTAAACACCAAAGTAAATTTTACTACTGGCTAATTATTTTATTAATAATAGATTTTAATTATCAACAAAAGTAGTATGCTTGCACTCTACACAGTTAAACCACAGATAAGCAAAATAAATAAATAAACAAACAAAAACTTTAAATTGCTATCCATGTCCACTCAGAAATTCTCACTGTTAAAATCTTCATCTTTCCATATTTTTCTATGCATATATAAATATATTTTATTATGAGTTTATAATACATATTATGCAACCTATTTGTAACTTAATTATTTTGCCTGTCAATAACTTTGCATTTTTAAATTATCCAATCCATATAAAAATTTTCAGGATTGTCCCCAAACTGCTCATGACAGCTGGTTTGTCCAACTCAGGATTTAATTGTGTGACACACTGTACCTAGTTGTTGTGTCTCTATCATTTTTAATCTAGCAGACAAAGTATCCCTCCTTTTCTTTTTCAGGCCATGAACTTGTTGGCAAGAGATAGGTTCAAGTTATCCTTTAAAAAATGCTTTCATCTCTTCATAACTTCAATGTTATCAAGCATTATAAGTTATTTGAAAACCATGTGTTAACTAACTGCGCAGTATGCCTATTTCTCAAAGCTTCTGTTGAAATCCTGGGAAAATTAATCATGTTGCTTTCAGGGGTTCTGTGCTGATTTTAAAAAGATTGAGTGTCCTCTTGATCTCCCTCCACTGGGAGAAGGACATGATGCATGCTGCCCTGGCACAGGATCACGGCTCTTCATGAATGAGCATGAAGGTGTTCTAAGGACAAAGTCTCAGCTATTATTTAAATGCACCTTTTTTGTGGTCTCTGTAAAGCAAGCCCCTTCCCCCAGTGCATTCTTTCACCCATCAGACTGAAACCTAAATAAAGGTGTATTAATGTTGGGCTGAGTACTACCAGTTTACCTACATTCATGTTTACTTAGTATCTAATAATGTTTTCTAAAGAGGGAAGCTGAGCTCTGTTTTCTCAAGGTTTTTGCCAGGTCTCATAAATCTGGAAAAAGCAGTCAGTGTAACCCCTACTAATAACCAAAGTGGCCACACGCAGAATAAACAAGGACCGAGTTTATAAAGTCGGCACTGAGAGACCCTATTGGGGTAAATTTGGATTGTTCAGTATTAATTTATGACGTGTGCAATGCACTTTGCACTCAAAGAAAGAGAACAGAAACAGAATTTTAAAATATGCATTTAAACAGAGCCTTAATACACTAATGTACAATTTAAATTTTAACAGCCACCTCCCAACAGTAATAAATAAGAGAAGAAAAAAATACTTTTCTATAAATTATATGGACATTGGCAAAGCATTTTGGTTTGTTTGGGTGTGTAAGAATTTCTAAGCAACGATATATCAATATAACTAAAAGAGATAATTTGGTGTTTCTCTCCCAATTTTTAAATTATTTAATTGTTTACTTAAATCTTGAGGAGTTATTTCTTTATCAATATAACATATTTTTAATTAAAAAATACCTACTAAAATGTTGAGAAAATGCTTGGTTTTATCTACAACTTTGGTATCAGCTAGAGTTAATTCTATATGAATATGATTGTTTTAAAAGTCAAAATTTATTTCTCTAGACATGAAATTACAACCTTACTTAAAACTCCATAATAAAAACTTTCTGATGATATCATACTTTATTAATTAAAGACACAGACTACATCAGGGAAATAAGGAATCTAGCTATCTGATGGTTGTCCTGATTTTATTTAATCATTCTCAATGGTAATAAGGTATTTCCCCCAATTTGCATTCATCATGGATCTCAGAAAGCAGGATGTAGACAAGGTTTATAAAGAAGAATAAAGGCTTTTGATATTTATTTGGTTTCTGAAATCTCAGAAAGAGGTTCTTCATAAGAAAGGAACGTGGCCCCTGTCGGTTTGGCTCAGTGAATAGAGCATCGGCCTGAGGACTGAAAGGTCCCAGGTTCGATTCGGGTTGAGGGCACATGCCTGGGTTGCGGGCTCGATCCCCAGTGTGGGACCAGTGGCAGCTGATCAGTGATTCTCTCTCATCATTGATGTTTCTCTCTCTCCCTCTCCCTTCCTCTCTGAGCTCAATTATTAATAAAAAGAAAGGAAAGTGAAATGTCATTTTCAGTGCCTGAAAACCTGTCAATATTTTCTTTAATTTTATAGCTTCTTTTGCTTTCTCACTAGAAAGATTACCAGACAAATAACATGATTTGAATGTAATAACCTTTTCTTTCCCCTTTCCTTTCCTTTCCTTTCCTTTCCTTTCCTTTCCTTTCCTTTCCTTTCCTTTTCTTTTTTTTTTTCTTTTCTTTTCTTTTCTTTTCTTCTCTTTTCTTTTCTTCTCTTTTCTTTCTTTTTCTTTACTTTTTGGCTGAATGATATTTTCTCAAAATAAATATAACCCATCTTATACATTTGTCCTGAATTTCTTTTTCTCTTGAGCTATATTATGAATTCTCTGGTAATGCCAAATGCTAAGACAATGTCACCTTAATTAGAAAAAGTAACATCAAAAGCAAGTCTAGCCCAGCCAGCATGGCTCAGTGGTTGAGCATCGACCTATGAACCAGGAGGTCACAGCTGAATTCCGGGTCAGAGCACATACCCAGGTTGCTGGCTTGGTCCCCAGTGGGGGATGTGCAGCAGGCAGCTGATTGATGATTCTCTCTCATCATTGATGTTTCTATCTCTCTCTCCCTTCCTCTTTGAAATCAGTGAAAATATATTTAAAATATATATTAATAAGAAGCAAGTCTACTTCAGATAATTTGCTAAACTTCTCCTCTTTTCAATAATAACTGTCACTCGGGCCTTACCCATTAGGCAAAATTTACTTCCAAAAAGATCATCTTAAAAATGAATCATTCACAAGAATGATAATGAGCACCTACTGATACCTGTCATGATGCTACATGCAATTAGGTGTAAAACTGAGATGATACGGAGCACTCATATAGTCAGACTATCAAGTGATTAGCAGAGTGCCTAAAATATAAGCTTTAAAATAAGTGTTAATAATTGTATTACTAAAGTTATTTCAAGATTATTTAAAAATATAACATAAAATAGAATTCATATGTAATATAATCCAGTTCTAAAGTATATCCAAGTGCTGTCTAATACAAATATGTGATACATACTGTAACTTAATAATTTTTGTAGCTACATATGAAAAGTAAAAAGTAATATATTTTAATTAATCCAGTATATTAAAATATCATCATTCTAACATCTAATCAATAGAAAAAGTATAAATCAAATACTTTTATTCCTACTAAGTGTCCTAAAACAGCTTTTACACTTTCGGCATTCCCCAATTTGATTTCTAAATTTTCATTACAAATACTTGTTCTGTATTCAGATTTAATAAAATCTATAACAAAAGGGGAATTGAATGGACCATAGCTGTTTCAAACAAACTTAAGTTTCCTAATAACTGAATCTAGTATCACTTTTTATATTTACTTTAAAAGTGATTAAAGTAAATAAAATAAAAAGCGAATTGAAAGCTAGCTTTAAAACTTAGATAGGATGTCAAAATCTGCACCCTTCATCCTTGTCCCATAGATAGAAAACATATCTTGATGTGAGGTAGAGAGGAAGGGATTGCCAGGGTAGAGATACATATTTTTTGCCTTAAACTTCACATGAAAGAAAATGAACAATTTATACGACCAGAATATCTGTATCTTTAGCAAGGCAGTTAAGCATTTACACACAGAATTTTTTCAAGAACTAACATTTTTAAGTCAGTCTGGAGCCCAAAATTAAAGCTGCATTTTTTTCTTACCTGCCCTGTGCCCTTCACCATTACTTTGAAACACTAGATTCATGTAAAGCAAGTACTCATATCTCATAGGATATTATTGGGATTTACCATGGATTCCTACTTTAATGTCAATCCATGGATTAACATTTCAAAGATGGAAGAAGCTGCCATTACAAATCAACCTGGCTTTGGCAGCCAGTGGACTTCTGTAAGGAGAAGAAGTAAGTTTTGGAGAGAAATTAGAGCAGCTGGAAAATATACAAAGTCCTAGCTTGGCTTTTATTAGTGTTTAGTTTGGTTTAATTTATTTGTTTATAAGGCAAGGAGGAAAAATATAATCCTTGAAACCTCATTAGGTGTGTTTCAGTGCTCTGCGTTGTTGACTATAAATGACAAAATCATGACAATCTATCTTCCAAATTTTTAACCTCTTCCTGGAATGGTCCATTTCAGTACAGAAATTATGAGATAGGGACTTCTACTCCTACTTTTTATCCCTTATCTTACTTCCCAGTATGGTATAATGCTTGGTACATAAGAGACATTCAATAAATTTATTATATAGAATGAAAGAAAGAATGAGTAAATGAATGAATTGAGTCAAATATAATTGTAAAGTCTTGACACAGATGTGATGGTCTGAATAACATATGAGAGGTGCCTTTAAAGTTTTATTGTTTTGGTTGGATATAGATAAAAGTACAATCCTTAAATAAAACAACAATATAAGCAGAATATATTGATATATTTGTATTCTATTCCTGTTGTTGATTTTTCATACTAAAATTATTTAAGAACTAAGTGACAAATTAGGAAACTTGGTATTTCAAAGGCTGCCTTATTGAAAACTTGGGGTTTTGAAAATACAACTCATAAGAAAAAACTCTCATAAAAGGAACAGAAAATTACCAGGAGACAACCTTCTTACTGAGCAAGATAGTGGACTGTGTTTAATACCAAAAATAAGCAAAAAAATATCTGGTAGGAAAAAGGATCTATATTGAGGAAAAATTATAATGTATTTGCAAAAATAACTTATTTTTGATGACACAAATACAAAACTTTGAGAGATTCAAAACACGTATACATTAAGAAAAGCTAGTTGGTATAACTATATAATTCAATCTATTTATATAGAACTATTCATATAATACTTTATAGTTTCATTACAGCCACATAAAATCACATTTCACATGTCATATTTAAAATATTTTACTTAATTCTACATTTAAGAAAGTATGATATTGTATTGGTAGAAAGAAATTAGATCTTTTAAAAAAACTAGCATGTTGGCAGTCATCATAGGTAAAAGAAGTGGAGTCGTGTACAACAACCAACTTTCTCAGGTCTACAAATATGTGTTGATGGAGAAATACATCACAAAATTTCCAGATCCTTCTGGAAACATGGCAGTGACTTTTGAAGTAGGCTACCAAAGGAAGTTGCAAATCTGTGTGGGTGCTCACAGGATTTGAAAAGTCATAGGAACAAGTCATGGAAAGAGCCTCAGGAATAGAATATCCAAACGAAGGCACTTTGGTGTAGTATTAGGATTAAATGAGTAAACCAGGAAAATACTACTTATTTGTCTAGGGAAGGGGCTCACAGTGCTGCAAATCACAATTTTAACATTATTCACTCACGATTCTAGTCACAGGGCTAGAATTTGTGTCCATTTTTCTAATTACCCCTATCTTTATCTATAAATATACCTCTATCTATAGGTCTGCTACTAGCTACCTAGACAGAAAGCAATCCAAAACCAACCATGAAAACTATAATGACACAATCAATTTAGAGGCAAAATCTGGGAACACACACATGCATATGTAAATCTATATATGTATATGCATTAGGCGCACACACTCGTTTCTGACATTTAGGTGATGGGAATTTGTGAAATGAAAAAAAATCTAATTTTTTTTTCTTCTCGTACCTTATTACTTACATATTATTTTTTTCTCCTAATGTTTCACTTACCTATACATTGCAGATCAAAATAAAAGCTAATTTATTGCTTTCTGCTCTTGTAGTTGCATATGAAATAACCAGTCAGCTCTGTTCATATATCATAAGTGAAGTGCCCTTCCCCCAAACTGCCTTCATTCATAGGGCTAACTCCCTGCTAAGTCTCCCTGTAGTTTTAGGAGTCTTTCAGCTGAGAGAATCCACAGTGTCCCAGACAAACCAGCCTGCCCAACTAGTTGTGGGTTTCATTCCCTCAAACACCTATTGTCTAGTAGATGACAAATATAAAAATTAAACAAATTGTCCCTGCCACTAAAGCCAGCTAATTTGTTACCACAACCAAATGTTATGATGACTTAATCTATGTAATGGTATGGGGCATTTATTGACATAGTTGATGGTAGGAAATTAAGATTAAAAATGAGCAGGTGGGAAGAATGAATAACTCAAAATTTGAATTCAAAGTCATAAGCATGTCAGTGGCAGGATCTAAGTATCAATATTAATAATCAGCATTAGCCCTGCCTGAGCTACGTAAGAAGAGCTCTGTGCTGTTATGTTTCCTGTTTTTCTTTTTACTTAAAAATATATATATAACTTACTTTAGTTTTCTGTACTGAGCCTTTGCTTGGGGGCAGTCATAGCTCTCGTGATTTATCATGCAGAAAATGTATATAATTTAGTTTAAAATAATCATACTTGATTTCTTCTAATAATCCACATAAGAGCCACTGAGCTCCTTAGCTGAAAGTAAGTATACATTTCTGTAAGATATTTGGTGGGTTTTTTTTTTAATAATGTTTATACAATTAACTGGATTACTGAAATACAAAAATGAGATAAAATGGAAAATTAGTTCAAATCATCTGGCTCAGAGCACCCCAAGGTTTATTTGCAGTTAGGATACACACATGAGAAGACAGAAAGTCTCCTCTCAGTATGATATATCTCATGGGGACTTAAAAAGTAGCTCTTCCGAGGTGGAAAAGTATAGTTAGAAACTGGAAAATATTTAGTCCAACTCTTAAAATGTCATGTCAAAATTAAAAATGTTCTCACGGACACTGATAATGTTTTCATAAAAAATATACAAGAGCCCCAGACGGTTTTGGCTCAGTGGATAGAGCCTCAGCCTGCGGACCGAAGGGTCCCAGGTTCCATTCCTGTCAAGGGCAAGTACTTCAGCTGCAGGCTCCTCCCTGGCCCAAGCCCTGGTCCGAATGCATGCATTAGACAACCAATTGATGTGTTTGTCTCACATCAATATTTCTCTCTGTCTTTCCCTCTTTTTCCCACTCTCTCTAAAAATCAACAGAAAAATATCCTCAGATGAGGCTTAAATAAAAAATAGCCGACCATCGTGGCTCCGTGGAGCTATGAACCAGGAGGTCATGGTTCCATTTCTGATCAGGGTACATGCCCAGGTTGTGGACTTGATCCCCAGTGTGGGGTGTGTAGGAGGCAGCCAATCAATATTTCTCCCTAATCATTGATGTTTCTATCTCTCTCTCCCTCTCCCTTTCTCTTTGAAATCAATAAAAATACACACACACACACACACACACACACACACACACACATATATATATGGAACACTTGCCTTAAGCAAAGATAATGGGACCATGTACAGCCACCATGTATGCTAACATCGAATTTCTAAAGCCACAGAAAATTACCCTGTGATTCCTGAGAAATATCTGCTGTAACCAAGAAAAGGAGAAAATACTGAGATCAAAGACTAAGAAATGAGGTTTTATAGCATCATTACAGTGTTTTCCATTCACTTTCACTGTGGCAGAGGCTTTTTGACTACTCAGTTTTAAGATTTAGGAATTATGATTCACATTGGCATTCAATCAATAGCTTAAATTCGGGATTCCAAACCTGTGTGCCACGGCACCCTGGAATGCTAAGTGAATTCACAGGGCCTGCCGTGGGATATTTTAATATTTCAAGGTAAATACAACAGCATTCACTATCTGTCAGACACTGAAATTCAACAATAGTTGCCAAACTATTAATCAGGGTTTTTCACAGTTTCAACATCAGAAAGTGCAACATTCCTTCTGAGGGCATCAGAGATGTGTGCAGCTGGATTTTCAGCAGGTGATGAGATAAAAAGCCATTACGTGCTGAAATCCAGGGGGAAAAGGTAATAAAATTGGTGGCATTCAATCTGTCTCCAAGATCTGAAAAGGTGTTCAGTGCCCAGCTGGCACATACACACAGACACGGAGACACATGCACACACTCACACACACATTTTAATCTTACTTTTTTCTTTCAATTTAGGTTATCAGGACATGAATATGCATTAAGTTGTTTGGCTGTAACTAATAAGTTATTTCTCTGTAACTATTTAATAAACAGAGTTCTTGGTTTTCATTTGTTTTTCAGCCTAAATGGTGCAAAGAAAATAATACTGAGTTGCTAAAGGACTATGATCCAAAAAACTTTGGGAGCTTCCATTCTAAGTGCTTTTCTAGAAAATTTGAAAATGTGTCACCGCAAGTAAGATCACCCACCAAATCATATCTGAAGGAGAATTTGTCTACACAATATACTAATTAATTGACCACTTAATCTTCAAGCTTCATTTTGATACCACCTTTAGTCTTCCATATTTTCCAGCTTTTGCTAGATTTATAGCCAGAAAATCATAGCCATTGAAGCTTTTCTATGTTGCTGTTTTCTGAGTCTGTCTAAGTTCACCAGGTGGGAGAAGCCTTGTGTAACAATGTCCTTACTGTAGTACAATTAAGCCCCAATGGAAAGAGTCCAAAGCTGACTTTCTTCACACTGACTTCCCCCTGTGGTGTGGTGTTATTGTGTGTTTCCTGTGAATGTCTTTCATTGCAAATATGAGATAAACAAAATATTTCAAAACAATGTTTCTAAAGTTTTTAAAATAATTTAATCCAGTTATAATATTTAAAATACACCTTAAACTTTCTTCAAATGCTAAGCAATATAAATATTTAAATAGCACTGTTGCCTGCAACAAAGAAATACACATAAACACCTATAGAATTAGAGAGGTCATCTGACATTACTGAGACTAAAAGGTATCTAGAGCTACATGAAAAAGAAATTGGCACATAAATCCTATGTAAAAATTAAATAGAGAAAATAAGGTGTTGGTATTAATAAAGTTTGTTCATTTTCTCATTCCTTCTTTTGTTCCTGCATAATCTGTATTCTCTCTTTCATTCTTTGGAAATCTTCAATAAAACAATGCAAACTTCTCCACATTTACACATATATAAATAATTTCTGGAAATCCATTCCTATCTCAAATTAAGACAAAACAAGCACACAAACAAAAACCAGTGTACTGTTCTTAACAAACAGCATTTATGTTAAAAATCAATTCTAGAAAGTATATAGTTCTTCATCAAACAAGCTAATAATTAGACAAGAATATATTTCTATATTGGTCAAAATGGCGGTCCATAATCAATGCATGTATATTACATGTGTGATGATCATTCAGGCATGTAGTTTTTAATTTAATTCTAGTTTATTTGAATACTAATCTTTCTGCATTCTTAAAGCTTCTGTACAATTTTTTTTGCATTAACATTTCATAGGCAATTCATTATGTTGAATTGAAGGTTCTAGGTCATCTAAGCTTTTATATTAAACTTTCCCTAAAAGATGTTAAATAATTCACTTTTTAATTTTATTTCATATTATAAATTCACAAATTTTAGATTTCCTATAAAACAAATAAAAAGTTTTCTGAGCTTACTTTGATAAAAATAATGAAAAAGTCCTTAGCACTAATTTTCAGAGAAAACTTCTTACATGTGTTATATACTCTAAGTAGCTTTCTTTCTAATTATAATAATTGTTCATTTTCATATGGTTGCAATGGCCTGATAGTAAAATACAGGGATATTTTATGGATTTTATCATCACTGTACAATTTTCTGCTTCCCTTTGATTTATTAACCATTTATTATCACTTTGATCTCTTCCTTGTTCTGTTTTATTTTACACCTACACTTATGTGTAGGAAAGTATTTGTTTATCCAAAGAGGGTACTTTTTGATCTTATGTTTTGATTATTTCAACCACCAGTTGGACAAATTTTACTGAAATGTGCAAATAAATAATGATTGAATTCACCTCTTACTGATTATTAGACTCAACCAAATTTGCATGGGGAAGGATCATTGTTAGTCATGAGCAAGGGAAAGAGATACCAATATTTGCAACTAAATGTGATCTAAGATGAACCAATTAAACAATTTTGCAGCAAAAAAAATCCCTATTCTTGCCTAATAAGAAATAGTTTATAATATGAGGACAACATAACTCATGTCGAACTTGTAAAGACAAGTGGCAAAGATGGGAATGATGTGAGGCTGAGTAAGTGTGTGAAAGATTAATCATATATTATAGTCAAAGAAAAGTGAGAGGCACTGATGAGGCTTGGAAAACAGTGAAACAACATAATATTAATAGAGCGTACAATAGCTAGTAATAATCCTATCTACTAAAAGGCTAATATGCAAATCAACAGAACGGTGGAATGACCGGTGGCTTTGATGCGCACTTACCACCAGGGGGCAGATGCTCAATGCAGGAGCTTCCCCCTGGTGGTCAGTGCGCTCCCACAGGGGGAGCGCCACTCAGTCAGAAGCCACAGCAGCGCTAAGGACGTCTCAGGGGATGTCCGACTGCGGGGAGCGGGCCTAAGCTGACAGTCGGACATTCCCCAAAGGGTACCTGACTGCAAGAGGGCGCAGGCCAGGCTGAGGGACTCCCCCCTCCCCACAGTGCATGAATGTCATGCACCCGGCTCTAGTTTAATAATAAAAGAACATTGCTAAGATTATGCACCAGTGACAGACCTTCAAATGTATACTGATAATCTCATTATCAAAATAATTAATATTGGTATATTTAGAAAAAAGTTGATCAATTGATTGTTATTCACATGGTAAATTTTGTTATTCTATAAAAATAAGACAGTAAAAAAATCCTAGCATAGTTGTTAGTCTTTTGCTCTGATGCCTATGCAAACCAAAGTCAATTAGCTTCAGTAACTGGAACACTTGCACTTGTTCATATTGGGTAATTATCAGAAAGCTATGGCTGCTAATTCTGAGAGAGGTAAGTATTTACATGAATTCCAACCTGCTGACATCATTAGAAAGTATAAGTAGAACACACCAGGCATCATAATGACTTTACACTGTATCTGTTTCAATGGAAAATATAAGTAAAGTTCCATAGTAGAAACCTATTAATCACCACTTATAGTCCAAGATCCTTTTGAATTTATCACATCTATTAAGTATATTGGCGACAGATTAGCCAAAAACTACTAGACTTGGCAAACTATCCTTCTATCACCTCAGACCAGAGACCCTTCTCGACTTCCTCTTTTTCAGTACACAGTGCCTACTGCTTACTCCTGACTACCCGTTCTCCAAGCTGCTATCTCCCCAATGTTTGCTGAACTGAGAAATGTTCAGATGTTACAGACATTAGAGACTTTCTAAGTTCCAAACTCTCTCTATGCTTCATTTTCTTAGCACTGTGTAGGATATACGTTTATCACAGCTAAGATATTAATAACTCATAGTGTTAGGTCAAGGGTCTCAAGTCTGGACCATTCTTACTGAATGCTGTTCCTGCTAAATGTTAAAACATAGCATAGTCCTTTATCCATTTTGAGTTTATTTTTGTGTATGGTGTAAGTTGGTGGTCTAGTTTCATTTTTTGCATGTATCTGTCCAATTTTCCCAACACCATTTATTGAAGAGACTGTCTTGACTCCATTGTATGTTCATGCCGCCTTTGTCGAATATTAATTGAGCATAGTGGTTTGGGTTGATTTCTGGGCTCTCTATTCTATTCCATTGCTTTATATGTCTGTTCTTCTGCTAGTACCAGGCTGTTTTGAGAACAGTGGCTTTGTAATACAGCTTGATATCTGGTATTGAGATCCCTCCTACTTTGTTCTTCTTTCTCAGGATCGCTGCAGCTATTCGGGGTCTTCTTTTATTCCAGATTAATTTTTGGAAAGTTCGTTCTAGGTCTGTGAAATATGCTGTTGGTATTTTAATGGGGAGCGCATTGAATCTATAGATTGCTTTGGGTAGTATGGACATTTTAATGATGTTGATTTTCCCAACCCATGAACACGGTATGTTCTTCCATCTGTTTATGTCTTCCTCTATCTCTTTTTTTCAGTGTCCTGTAGTTTTCCGCGTATAGGTCTTTTACCTCCTTAGTTAAATTTATTCCTAGGTATCTTAATTTTTTTGGTGCCATGGTAAATGGGATTGCTTTTTTCTCTCTTTCTATAAGTTCACTATTGGTGTATAGATATGCCATAGATTTCTTGGTGTTAATTTTGTATCCTGCTACATTGCCAAATTCATTTATTAAGTCTAATAATTTTTTGATGAAGTCTTTAGGGTTTTCTATGTACAGTATTATGTCATCTGTGAATAAGGACAGTTTTACTTCTTCTTTCCCAATTTTTAATGCCTTTTATTTCTTCTTCTTGTCTGATCGCAATGGCTAGTACTTCCAGTACTATGTCGAACAGGAGTGGTGAGAGTGGGCATCCCTGTCTTGTTCCTGTTCTTAGGGGAAATAATTTTAGTTTTTGCCCCATTGAGTATGATGTAGGCTGTGGGTTTGTCATAAATGGCTTTTATTATGTTGAGGTCTGAGAGTTTTTACCAAGAAAGAATGTTAAACATAAGACAGGAAACCATAAAAATACTAGAGGAATCCACAGGCAGCAAAATCTCAGACATATGCCAAAGCAATTTCTTCACTGATACCACTCCTAGGGCAATGGAAACTAAAGAGAAAATAAAAAAATGGGACTACATCAAAATAAAAAGCTTTTGCACAGCAAAAGAAACCATCAACAAAACAACAACAAAGCCCACTGCATGGGAGAACATATTTGCCAATGTTATCATCCATAAGTGTTTAATCTCCAACATTTACAGGGAACTCATACAACTTAACAAAAGGAAGATAAACAACCCAATCAAAAAATGGGCAACAGACCTAAATAGATACTTTTCAAAGGAAGACAGAAGGAAGGCCAAGAGACATATGAAAACATGCTCAAAGTCACTAATTATCCGAGAGATGCAAATCAAAACGACAATGTGGTACCATCTCACACCTGTCAGAATGCTATCATCAACAAATCAACAAATGACAAGTGCTGGTGAGGATGTGGGAAAAAGGAACCCTCGTGCACTGCTGGTGGGAATGCAGACTGTTGCAGCCACTGTGGAGAACTGTATGGAGTTTCCTCAAAAAACTAAAAATGGAACTCCCATTTGACCCAGTGATCCCACTTCTAGGAATATATCCCAAGAAACTAGAAACACCAATCAGAAAGGATATATGCACCCCTGTGTTCATAGAGGCACAATTCACCATAGCTAAGATTTGGAAACAGCCTAAGTGCCTATCAGCAGATGAATGGATTAAAAAACTGTGGTACATCTACACAATGGAATACTATGTTGCTATAAAAAAGAAGGAGTTCTTACCATTTGCAACAGCATAGATGGAACTGGAGAACATTATGCCTAAGCGAAATAAGCCAGTCAGAGAAAGATAAATATCACATGATCTCACTCATTTATGGAATATAATGAACAACATAAGCTGATGAACAAAAACAGATCCAGAGATAGAGAAGCATCGATCAGACCGTCAAACCTCAGAGGGAAGGTAGGGGAGGGTGGGGGTAAGGGGGAGAGATCAACCAAAGGACTTATATGCAAGCATATAGTCCTAACCAATGGACACGGACAACAGGGCGGGTGAGGGATGAGTGGGGGTTTGGGGGGATAATGGAGGGATAAGGACACATATGTAATACCTTAATCAATAAAGAAATTTAAAAAATAAAAAATATATATTAAAATATAGCACAGTATTTTGAAGATGCAGCTATAAACAGGATGAACTTGACAGGAACCCAACCAAGAAAGTGTAGTCAACTGCAAAGGAAAAATCAACATGTAATGGACCGAACAGTGTATATAAGCAATGGCTAAGCTTCCCTTGGAGGTGACAGAGCTTAGGCTGTGAATCCTGTCTCCTTTACTTGCTGAAGTAAATAAAACTACCTTGCAACAACCACGTCTTCTTCCTGACTAGAGCAACCAATGGACCAACGCCCCGAGTGGAGTAACAGTAGGGGCTGATAACATTTACCTTTTAATACACTCCTTAAATATTTTATTCTTAAAAAGATGGAAAGAAACTAATAGATAAGTAATATAAGAACTAATAAAAGAGAGGGGGGTGGGCAGAGAAGTATATTCTTGGTAACCCAACAAACCTAAGACAAATCCCACCATGTGTGGGGTCTGCTGGCTTCCTCTATGCCAAGGCTAACCAGACATTTACTTATTAACACTTCAGAAATGAGCATGTATGAACTACACTTGCCCAGTTTATTTGTGCTTTTTATTGCCAATGGAGTAATGGCCGGGATGGCAATGATTTGAAATACAGTAGTACAGATTGTTTCCTTGTTTATAGAGAACTAGAAGTGCAGTATAAAGTGCACTTTGTAAATGGACCAGAGAGAATCATAAAACTGAATAAGCCCATTGACGAGAATACAACTCAAGGTGATAACTTTAGGTTAGTGCTAAATAATAGGCAGCCATAAAAAATAATTAGGTTTAAACACATAATCTAGAGAAAAGAGTAAAATCTTTCTTTAAAAAAAATAACATAACTCTGAAAGGAATTTTGTTCAAGTTCAGATTTACTTTAAAAATATACTTTACATTTTAAAATATGGCATAGCTTTTCTTTCTACTTATTAGGAATTGTGTCATGTTATTTTTGGCACCTACTTTCTTGTTTTATCACATTGATTGTTTTCCAAAATTATACAACAGTATAAGTTTCAAATGTTTTTACAAAATATTATTATTAAACTATTCAAATATACATAAAACATAAGTATACAGCACACATCCATACACTTATACCTGGATTCTACAATTAACATTTTTTTCTATATGCATTTGCTTGTCACATATCTATCCATTTGTCAATGAAATGAAGATATCAGCACACTTCACCTCCAAACATTTTAGCATGATACATTTACGTTTTCTCTTGTGATGTAAGATATGTTGCTAAAAGATAATAATAATTAACACAATACATTTCATACTGTGCACTAAATCACTCAGGGGCTATTTAACTTGTCCATTAGAATTTCGTTCTTATGAGGCTCTGGTTTAGTTTTTAATCTCCCTGATGGGTCAATAAGTTATTTTCTTTTCCATGGGTACATATTAAACCCCTAATAACACTGAGTCAGACTGAAACTTAATATGTTTGCAGCAAGGCAACCTGCAAGTATACACAAATCTTCAGTTAGAGGTAAATCAGTGAGTAGCCCCTGCTCATGGTGTTCATGAAATATATTTTGTGAGTGATTAATTTACATAATTAGTTGACTGTGAGACAGATTTATTGTTTGAAGAAGTATAATAAAACAATCACAGCCTATTTATCTTCTAGGTGTATCATATTTCTAGAAATGAATGTTTTATTTTAGGTATTTATGTATTTCTAATGCAGATTAGCTCTCAAACAGAATGCAATTTATTAAAGAACCTAATATTACAGGGCGATGTTTGCACCTACCATAGAACAAGTAAACAATCCTTGGTTGTTCATTAGAAAAGTAAACAACAATTTAATGCTGATATGTTGAAAATACGAGTGAACAATATGACTCATCGCACTTACAAGTCCTTTTATTTTACCTGATATACTTTAAAATCCAAATTTAGCTGATTTTGATTTTTCTTCTGAAGAATCGGTAGCTTTTATCATCTATTTTTGACATATATTTTAGCTTCTTAGAAATGCTACATGTAAACAAAATAGAGTGCTAATATATTTATATCTCATATTATGCTATAAGTATGTCTTAATATAATAAAGCAGCCTCTAACATTTATTAGTTTGTAGAATGCTAGAGCTTGATTCTATCAACTTAAACAAGAGTATAAAGTTCCAAAATTCTGTCTTGAAAAAAACAACTCTCTCTTTGTGGTCTTGACAATATTCTAAGTCAATACTGAAAAATTTTAAGATGCTTACCAGCTTATAAGCAAACTCTGTCCCTTATGTGTTGTTTACATTTCTCGGCAAGGCTATTACCTGTATGTCATCCGTATTTATTTAGTATGGAGGACACAAATAAAAAGATAGCTAACAAAGGTGATGAAAATGACACATCTTTATAAAATGGCCAACCTGTCAACCAAGAAAATCATTAGCATAACAGATAGTAACAAGAAAATAATTATACCATATAAATATCTTGTTGACTACAAGCCATTCATGGCAATTTCAAGAAACCTATAACCAAAAGTAAGGGTTCTAACACATTTTGTTTGGAATGATGATGTCATTAACACTTGGCTCTACAATTCCCAAGTGGAAGTGAGTTTGCATAATAGTTTACTCTTTATGAAGATAAACACAGGAAGTCATTGTGCACAGAGGCTGACTTTCTTCAGAAATAAATGGCACTTTGAAATATAGAAAGTGCCATGACCCTTAATACAAGTCTCCCTTTTAAGCAGATTTTTAAAAAAAATCTTGGTTTTGATTACATTTCTTCGTTTTATAAGAACAAAAGATTCATCCTTATTTGCTTAGATGAATAAAGAATGTCCATACTAAAAGTCTGGCAGTATGTAAGTAATGCTAGAATCAAATAAGGTAACAATTTTGATGTTAAAATACTGATGTAGTATAAAATAATTCAAATGAAAGATTTCATTTTCAAAATATTAACAGAGAATTTTAATTAATTTCTCCGAGTGAGACTAAGTTCCTAAAAATATACTTTCATATGAATAGGTTAATTTGGTAACCCTAAAACAGCTCTCCACCACACAATTTATGTGTCGTTCTCCACTGTGTGACCCTTGCCCAAACCCTGTGCATATCTAAATGCTCACTCATACTCTCATGTCTGAATTTTTTGCACTGTGCCTTAATATGATCTGCCTTTCATTTTTTCTTTTTTCTTTCCCATAATTTATTAGTAAATGAACAACATCAATTTACAGCTGTACATGTATCACTATTATTTAGTAAAAACAAAATAAAACAAAAAATCTCTGCTGGCCAGTGTAGTTCCTTTCACCAACAGCTTTTCACTTTAATCACCCAGAAAACACTGATATTTGCAACATTACTCAGAAGTGTTCTTATTCCACTAAAAAACAAAAGCCCAGATTCCTAGGTCTCTTACAAATTCCTTTCACTTCTTCCACCCAATTCCCAGCAACTGTCTGCTCTGTTAATTACATCACTCTCTCACTGCAGCCACTGTTTTCCCCTCAGTGATTCTGGAAGCTTAGTCCATTAACCCCCTTTGGCTACCCTTCTTTTTCTACTAACACTTGACCCTAAAATTAACTTATTTTGACAATGACTGCTCTTTCACCTGAAAATACTGTAACCAGTTTCAAGCATATGAATCAATTGAGGGAATAGTAATAATTACAGTTTTCATACCCTGGACTCCAAATATTCTATTTCAGCAGTCACAGAAGATTGTTCAGGAGCCTGGATTAACCATGAAAACACTTCAGATTGTAAGACTTAAGCCAACACTTTTGACTGGCCATTGATTTTAAAGTTGGTTCCCACATCCATAGTACCAGACTCAAATCTTCTTCTAAGCTCTAATCCTTATCTGTCTGAATTATCTAATTCCTAGACCATTTTAATATTTTCCTAGCTCCTTTTATAGTCTCTCTCACTTCAATTCTCCATTCATACACAAACCATATTAATACTTTGAAGGTTTTTATAAAATTCATTCAACAGAAAAAATGGGGTGTGGGGTTTTTATTGTTTTATACACATTTCAAGTTTTCAAGGTCCTCCTAAATCTGATCTAAAACTTTATCTGGGATTTATCTCTCACTGTTCCTATAACTGTAGTAAAATGCTATCTTATTCTCAATCATCACATTTTTAAAAAATGTATCCTTATTTTTGAAAGTATTACAGATGTCCCCCTTTTCCCCCATTGACCCCCTCCACCCCCAACCTGCATGCCATCTACCAGGCCTTCATCATATTTTTTAACTCCACTCTTGTTATGTATATGAACACAAGTTACGGAATGTAAGTGATTTGATGTAGCTGCACAGTTAATTATTTTTAAAGCAGAGCCTACCATGTAGGTGCTACATTCTCTCCCTCACACTATCCTGCAGATGGTAGGATTTCAGTAACCATTGTGGGATTGGAGGGAGAAAGCAAGAAAGAGAGGAAAGAATAGCATGAAAAAAGAAAGAAAGAAAGAAGGACTAACTAGTATTTAAGCCATAATTTACATTGTAATGATTTCAGAAATGTAATACCTATCTTATCTTTCCCCAAATATATATAATCTGTCAATAAAAATTGAACTAAATGTTATTTTATTAAGTTGCAAACAATAGTTTTAAAAATAATTGATAGCTCAATTCTCTGAACAACTGTGATAAAATTAATCTTTCAAGCTCAACAGAATAATGCCAAACTATCCTATATAATAAAGAGCTAATATGCTAATTAGACCAGAAGGCAGAACGACCTTCCAGAACGACCAGTGGGTGGGGCCGCAGGGCCTCGAGGCAGCCAGGCTGCAAGGGCCAAGCCCCTTGCATGAATTTCGTGCACCGGGCCTCTAGTTGATATGATAAAAAAAGAAAAGCTACTGTTGGCAGCAAAAATGGCACCAACTGTAGAGTCAGACTGGCCCTCGGTTCAGCAACCCTGGTACTTGAGTTCTGTCCAAGAAAGAATCAGAGTCAAAACTAAAAGAGAAAGCTTATTTAAAAAACAGGGGTAAAAGAAGGGCCCTTGGAGCTTAGAAAGAGAGAGACAAGGAAAACATGCGAGGGGGGGTGGGTGGTAAGGCAAGGGCATGCTCCATATAGGGAGCTGTACTGGGTCCTTAGTCTTGAGGGCTTTGAGCTGCAGTGTCAGGGGAGGATCTCCATAGAATAGTCATCAGCCTTTCAGGTGTCCTCATGGTCTCCCCTGATTGGTTGGGGCCAGGACAGGGGGTTATCACTCAATGCATCTGGTCCTGATGTCAGTCTTGACATCATTTGTCTGGTTTTGCTGCTTTTCTGGGCCTGAAGCTGAATCACAACTGAGGCCTAGATGTGTTTACTGTGGTCAGAACCTCATTATCCTGGGGACTTGATGCTTACGAGCTATTCCCTGGCCCTTTTATTTATTCCCCCTCTAAGGGGGTCTAACCTACATGACTAGCAACATGACCAGTGATATGAAAGGTCAGAGGGTCTAAACTGCATGACCAGCTTTACCCTAGGGAATGAAAAGTCACCCTAGGGGTGAGGACCCAGCCCAGTTTTGCCCATTGCTAGGGACCTGGGGCCTTCCATACCTGGCCCATGGTCCTTGCTTTGCTTGTGCCTGTCAACCTGCCTACTACAGTAAGACATTAGTAGGGAACAAGTGTATCTTTCCCCATGGACGTGTGAAAGAAGTTGATATGCACATGCAGAGGGGCAGAAATTGCTAATTAGCACCAAGTATAAAAATGTAGAACTGGGAAGATGCTGGGTTAGAATAAGAGAGAAATAGAGAAATAAAAAACAGATAAATTAGATCATGAGTCAGGCAGGAAGAGTAAGATAAAAAGAGTAAAGAACAGAGATTGAATTATAGTAAGAACTGGAGGAGAAATAGGGAAAGAGAGAGAAGTTGAGATTTTTACTCTGGAAAAAGCATTAGGCAGAAGGGAGTGGCAGAATGAGGGAGAGGCAGCCATGCTTGACTCTGCCTGTAAAGACAGGCAGCGCCTCTCTAATGTACCTCGAGGAACAAGGAGGCCCGCTAGCAGCCCTGGGGGCCTGAGCCCTCTTAGACAGAACTGGTGGGATGGCACCTGGTGTTCAGACGCAGGCATCTCATTATCCAGAGGTTCAGATAAGCTGGAAGGAGTTCAGAGACATGATGGAAGAATGATTAAGATGTAGAGAAAATGATCTGTGATGAAAGATCAAAGCACTAAACAAGCGCAGCTTGACTGAGCAACAAGTTAATGGGCAAAGTAGCTATCTGCAAACAGGCAAAAGGACTGAATAATCTAGAGGGAAAACATTACTTAACCTGGGACCAGGAGGAGAGGTTTATGGAGAATAAATATAATATGGCAGAAAAGAAAGCAACCTTCAAATTAGGAAAGGAAGTAAAATCAATAGATCTGATGGGGTGTTATGGAGCCGAGGCACTGTCCTGGGGAACAGCTGATATCAGACTGTAAGATATAAGCAACCTGACCATGCGGACAGTTACTATGATTCTAGAAGACACTCAGTCAGCAGAATTAAGAAATGCTGGAATCATATTAACCATTCAAGCTCCGTTTTCAAAGGATAGAAAAATGTAGCTTTACCCTCTATATGTTGTTCATACAAGGGTCTTCATTAATTAATGATTTGAATAGTAAAGTAATTCAGCAGTTTCCAGAAGAGAATAAAATAATACCTCCTTTTAATATTGTTTCCAGTGATTTCTATGTGTTGGTTTGCAATATGGTGTTTTTAAAGATTAAAGCATAAATGAATCACTTATGTAATAGACATGTAGATAGATATGAGACAGTGAAATCACCATTCCTGTGGGAGTGTGATAGCTCTTCCCAGAAGGAGGCAAAGAATTCTCAGGTTGAACTTGGTCTTTAACAGCACATGCCACTGCACGTCCACGTAGGCCATCTGTGCTTTCCCATGAATCACACTGGAATACCCCTCCTATCAGAGGAAGAAATTATGAACTGCCCACACATGGGTTATTTTGACATATGATATTTGGGTCAGAAAAACTGGTATGTTATCACACACTCAAATATTCACTGGACTACCTAGAAATTTTATTCTCATTTTTTTAAAATGTGTTTTTACAGATTTTTAGAGAGGGAGGAAGGGAGAGGGAGGGAGAGAAAGAAGCACCAATGTGGGAGAGAAACATTGATTGATTGCCTGCTGTACGTACCAAACCAGAAACCTGGGCATGTGCCCTGACCAGGAATCAAACTGGCGACCTGTTGGTGCATGGGCAGATGCTCAACCAACTGAGCTACACTGGCCAGGGCTAGAAATATTCTTTTACTAAATAAAACTCAGGGTGGTCCAGGCTGGGTGAGGACTAAAACAAACAAACCAAAGCCCGGGTGTAGATTTCAGTATTTTAAGAAAAGTCTGGTACTCAGTTGAAAACTGAATAAAATTCTTACACGGCTCTAGTAATATTTTCTATTGTTTTTATTTAAATTTATATGTGCTTGACCCACTTTCACCTCTGTGCTTTGAGGTCAATATAACAATAATCTGCACCTATTATGGAGCTATTTCCAATTTGTAAAAAAAGTGTGCTTTTTATGTCATTTGAACCACACCTTTGGAGGTAGGTGTTATTAATCCTCCACTTTACAATAACAAAGCTGGGAATCAAAGGCGTGACTGAGAAGCCAAAATCAAGTTGACAAGGAGAAGAACCACCAAGAGCAAAGGCCAGCATCTTCGGAGGCAGGCCCTGTGGTCTGTCCACTGCTCTGTATTCCTTACATGATTCATATCCTCAATCACAGCACCAATAAACACTGAGAATTCCCATACCACTGATTACTGTGTAAAGCCACATCATGAGTTTCTTGGGAGTCGTTAAAGCACAATTTTTATATAAGAGGAATGAAAACAGCAGATGAAGTAGAGCAGGTAAAAAAAAAAAAAGAACAAAACTTAGTTGTTTAAGTTTCCAGAATGTGTAGCCATTTGTTTTCACAGAATGACATATCATACCTAGTTAATTAAAATACAGCTCGTGGATGGTTCAGGCGGATTTAAGCAATCAGAACAAGAGGCTATTCCGAGGTGAAGCGGGGTGGGGAGGAAACGGCATGGCAGAGGTGTGCTGGGAGAGGGAGGCGAAACCTGAGGATGAAGAATGTGCAGAAAGAGTGGAAGCTCTGTCAAGTTTGCAGGGACTGAAAAACAAGCTTTCGCACAAAAAGAAACTTGGCAACTTCTTCCCCAAGGCACCAAGGAGCAATCTGCAAAACAGAAGTTTCCAGTAGCCTCGAGAAAATACACTTAGCAGAGGCAAGCATCATCTTGGAACTGAATGAAAGGAAAATAACATTTAAAATGTTCAGACTCCTTGGAAGAAGTAAAGGAACTGAGTCAGCGACTGAATGTCACAGGGCAGGAGACATCCCAAGCAGTGAGCTAATGAGCTTGCGGGAGGATGGAGATGTGGTATGGAAGGCAAGGGAGAGAAAAGGGGAAAGCCGGATACTTAAAAATATAATTTACATGGTGAAGGGAAGAGGAAAATTTATAAAAGACGTGCAGGAACATAAAATGGATAGAGAATAAAAGAAAGAAAAAGAAGGGCAGCCTCTGAAAATCCATCTCTAAGAAAGGGAGTGAATATCTCCGGAGCACGTGAGAGCCTGAGCTCTGGAATGGAAGTGCCTGGCCCACATGGCATCTTCACCACCTGGTAGGAGAGAACCTGCGCAAGGTGTTCAATCTCTCTGTGCCTCAGTTTCCTGACCTGTGAAAGGTAGAGCATAGTATCACTCACCACAAACAGAATCGTGATAATTTAGTCAGAACATTCTTGCAAAGCAAAGAACACTTTGTGAGAGTGAACCGTAAAGTTATGCTACATTCTCCCAAAATTCATAAGGGTATTTTTATTTGAAAAAAAAATAAGAAATGGAATTTTTAAAAAACAAAGGCTATAAAAATAGTAAATCTAATAGGAAAATAAACAAGAAAAGAAAGAATCAAGTGTCCAACAGAAAGTATATAAGAAGAGTAAGAAAGATTAAAATTATCGAAGACTGCATTTTTTTGTAAAGTAAGGAAAAAATGAGAGATGTTACTTAAAATGTATCCGATCCAAGGCAATTTACTATGAAAAAATAAAAATTCATGGAAAATGGGCAGAGAAGCCCCTTCTTTCTGAAAGACCCGATTCAGAAATCCAGCTTCAATCATTCAGAGAGGCGCCCTTCTTCTCATTCCCAGAGCTGCTTCAACTGGCCAAGTGTTTCATTCTGATTCAAGTAAATAATTAAGTATTTCATGTCTGAATGCCTTTTCAAAAACAGCAAAGAAAAGTAATTCCTGCCTATCTTCCAAATATGAAGTGAACAAAGAAGCCTTAAACATACGCTAGAAGTTATAAATATTTATTTTTAAATGGAACCATCAATAATAAAAACAATAACCGATGTTTTTTTGAGTGCTTACCATGTACTAAACTTAACATATATCATTTCAAGCTCCTTCCATCTGGTTTTTTAAAATCCCAATTAATTTTTGATGAAATTTATGCTCAGGGAAGCTAGCATTTTAGGTCATATAGCCAGTCAGTATTAGAGCATGGATTTGAAGGAAGGTCTATCTGAGTAAAAGTCTGCTTTTTTAAACAATGCTTTTATATTGAAGCTTTCCTTGAATAATAACTTGAATTGAACCCTTATATCATATAATGCCAGTCATCCTGGATTTAAACTGGTTCTTTAAGCTAGTATTTTAAAAATCATATTTAATTTTGATTAAAAAAAATTTAGCATGGTATTTACCATCTTAACCATTTTAAGTGTACAATTTGATATTGTTATGAATATTCACATTGTTGTGCAACATCTCCAAAACTTTTTCACCTTACAAAACTGAAACTCTATGCCCACTGAACAATTCCCCTTTGCCCCCACCCTCCAGCCCCTGACACCACCATTCTACTTTCTGTCTATGAATTTGATTAGATTTTTCTATAAGTGGAATAATATAGTCTTTGTCTTTTGTGACTGGATCATTTCACTTAGCATAATGACCTCAAGGTTTACCCATACTGTAGCATGTGATAGAATTTCATTCTTTTCTTTAAGACTGAATACTTTTCCATTGTACATGCACACCACATTTTATCCATTTATCTATTGATGGACTGTTGGACTGTTCCTACTTCTTGGTTATTATGAATAATTCTGCAATGAACATGGGCATGCAAATATCTCTTCGAGATCTGTTTTTAAGTTTTTTAAGTATATTTTTATTGATTTCAAGAGGAAGGGAGAGGGAGAGAGAGATAGAAACATCAATGTTGAGAGAGAATCATTGATCAGCTGTCTCTTGCATGCCTCCTTATCCTCTGGGGATTGAGCCCACAACCCAGGCATGTGCCCTGACGGGGAATCAAACTGTGACCTCCTGGTTCATAGGTCAATGCACAACCACTTAGTCACACCACCAGTCCTGTTTTCAAGTCTTTTGAATATACAGTAGTCCCCCTTATCCATAGGGGATATATTTCATAATACCCAGTGGATGCCTGAAACTGTAGATAATACTGAACCCTGTATATATGCTATGTTTTTGTTCCTATACATACATACCTTTTCACTTAAAGAAAGTACTGCATGATTTCTCTTTAAGTATATCCAAAGTGTCAGCATCACAACTCTTGCACTTAGGGGACATTATTATGTAAAATAAAGGTTACTTGAACACAAGCACTGCAATGCCTTGACAGGTAATCTGATAACTAACAGCTACTAAGTGAAAAACAGGTGGGTAGTATACACAGTGTGGATATACTAGGTCCATGGTTGGCAAACTGTGGCTCGCGAGCCACATGCAGCTCTTTGGCCCCTTGAGTGTGGCTCTTCCACAAAATACCACGTGCAGGCACGCATACAGTGCGATTGAAACGCTGTGGCCCATGCGCAGAAGTTGGTTTTCAGCCTGGGTGAGTCTATTTTGAAGAAGTACTGTTGATATTTGGCTCTGTTGTCTAATGAGTTTGCCGACCATTGCTAGGTGATTCACGTCTGGGCAGGAGATATGAAGCAGGAAGCACAGGGTTCCATCATGCTTCTCTGAACAGTGCACAATTTAAAACTTATGAAATGTTTATTTCTGGAATTTTACATTCAATATTTTCAGACCACAGTTGACCTTGGGTAACAGTGAAACCACGGATAAGGTGGAACTACTGTGTACCCAAAAGTGGGCTTGCTGAATCATATGGTATTTATATTTTCAATTTTCTTATAAAAATTCTGTACTGTTTTCCTAAGAAGCTGGATCATTTCACATTCCCACCAACAGTGCACAAGAGTTCCCATTTCTCCACATCTTCATCAATCCTTTTTATTTTGTGGCTTTGCACAGTTGCCATTTTAATAGGTGCTATCTCACTGTAGTTTTGGTTTGTATCTCTTTAATGAATAGTGATATTAAGAATCTTTTCCTATGCTTTATAACCATTTATATATCTTCTTTGAAGAAATGTGTATTCAAGTTCTTTGCTTATTTTTCATTAGTTTTTTGTTGTTATTGGGATGTAGGAGTTCTTCATATACAGGATGTCCCAAAAAGTTATATACACTTTAACAGCTGATAGCTCAATCTTGAAAATGAAATGTATTTTAATAAACACTGACTTTATAATTATTCAAATTGTGTGTATACATTTTTTGAGACAGCCTATATTCTAAATAGTAACCCTTTTCAGATATATGATTTGCTAATATTTTCTCCCATTCTAAAGGTTGCCTTATCACTTTGTTGTTTCCTTTGATGCACAGAAGTTTTAAAGTTTGATACAGTCCCCCAAACTCGTATATTGTACCCAAACCTCTATTATCTATCTATCATCTATCTATCTATCTATCTATCTATCTATCATCTATCACCTTTTATCTATCTACCCAAACTCATGAATGCGGACAACCAAATTTCATGAAAATCAAGAAGACAGACAGAATTTTTGAACTACTAAGCTTTTTAAAAACAATTTTAAGGAGGAAAAATCCCCTTAGTCATTTTCAGTTCTCATGGTCTGGGCATCTCACCAAGCTGTTTTTGATTATCATGTATAAAGATGCATGGAGTTTGTCATGCAACACAGCCTCTAAAAACAAGCCAATTACTTCATCTGTGCTGAAGTGAAGAATCAGTGACTTAATCCAATGCAGAAGAAAAACTTTCAATGTTATATATTCTTGAGAGACTGAATGTCAATGTAGCACATAAATGCTGTAACACGTTTTATGTATTATTTAGCAACTTTCCAGGATAATATTGACAGTATGCAATTTAACTTTAAATATTGGCTTAGAACTTAGAACATGCATGAGATTCCACTCCACTGTATTTTGTTTGTAGCTGGTCCATAAGATGTGCTCCTTTACTAATGGAGCTAACAATGTACTTTAAAAAATGTGTATACAAATAGCTATCATTGAGGCAGAATGTGATCCAAAGGAGATACAAAATATGAATTCAACAGTTTAAAAATTATTTCTTGATTGAGATGGAAGGGGAATGAAGTGGACTCAATGAAAATTTCCTAGTAGGGATGTTGTTTAATATGGAATTAGAAAGTAGGTATTATTTCAAGAGACACATAGGTATGGCATGAGGAAAGAGGTGATGTCATAGTTCCATGTGCCTAAGAGAAGTGTGATCTAAGCAGCGAAGTTATATTACAGCTAAATCATGCCTACGTAAGGCATTTAAATGAGATTCTGACATTACTTAGGGCAGAGAGAACAACTGTGGCAACCAAGTATAGTTGGTAATGAGGGGAACACATTATGAAGGGAAAATCATGCCTTACCTACAATGGTTTTATTACTTGTGATTTTCCAACAACTTGATGCATATTGATTTTTAAAAATTACAGCATTTAAGTTTACATCAGGTCCCCCCTTTAAACAAATGAAGAGCATCAACCAATTTTGATCCCTCTCATATAAAATAGGAACAAGTGTGTGGTGTAAGAAACAAAGGACATATGGTCTCCATAATATAAAATTATATAAGTATACACCTGAGCATATTACATGCTTCAGTAGTTTTTTAATCAACTGAAGAATGTGCCAAAAATATGGTTAACATGAGCGGGTTTAATAACCGTGAGTATCTAATTTGGTTAGAATACAGTTGCTTTCACTCTTACTATTTCATCCACATGCACACATATACATATTCCTACAAACATAATACTTATATAATTTTTAGTTTTGTTTATATATTTTTCTATCAGACCTTGATCTTAACCAAATACAGAGTTCATGATTAAGATAAAGGTTGTATAATGCAACATCCTAAATTGGTTAGGGCTTATAATTTAATGAGAAAAGGAATATGAGTTAGGAGAATATTAAATAATTCAGGCAAAAGATTATGAAGTTTTGGATCATGGTGCTGGCAGTGAGAATGGAAATAAGGGGATTTAAAAAAAATGCTGAACTAACTGGAAATAGCACAGGAAAGTGATAATAACAGCAGCTAACATTTATCTAGGGATAACTAAGGTACAGACATCGTTCTAAAGTTGTGAACCCATATTGACTTATTTAACCCCCTCAGTAACCTATTAAATATTCTTATTACTCCATTTTACAGATGTGGAAACTAAAATATAGTGATATAATAAGATGTCCAAAGCTAACTAGCCAATAAATGGGAACCCAAAATGACTAAGCCTAAAACACATGGTCTACATTGCTTTAGAGATAACCACTGTATAAAATTCAGATTACTAGTTGGATAGTGGTAATAGAAACAAAGAAAAGAGGTTAAGAAGTACAGTAAAGAAAATAAAATGTTTTAAGTCCCTGTTTTGTTTTACACATTTTGTATTTCAAGGGCAGGAAGTTATAAAGTTAGATAAGAAAACATGAGTTAGAGGTTTTGTACTAGACAGTATAACAGGCTATGGTCAAAGAAACACATCATACCATTGTTTGAATGACAGCATATAGGTGTGGCAAATATGAGTATTAATTATCAAATTTGTCAAAAGATGGCTGAATGGTGTATTGAAACCATCAGAAATGAATTGGCCCTAAAGAAATATCCACCAGTAAGGGTGGCTAGTGAACCAGCAGGTATTTCATTAGACAAAGGTGAATAGAAATCCACAAGGAGACAATAGAGCTCAAGCCAGATTAGGTAAGAAACTATATCAACTGTATCAAAGCATCAGCATATGAAATGTTATAATAGGCTAAAAATTTTTATTAGGCTGGATACATGGAGACGTGAAGCCAAGAGTCTCTGGAAGTATGGAGGGAAGTCAAGGGTGGAGATATTCTGATGGAGACATAAATCATTTCAGCAAGAATGAAAAAAATAATGAAAACGCTAGAATGACAGGAGGTTGAGTTATTACAAATATTCATGTTTACATGATATAATTTTCTATGAATCTGATACTCTTGTTGGAGATCCATTTGTTTACAATTCAATAGGAATATGATTCTTTCCCCCTCCCCTGAATTCACTAGATTTGTTTTTATGATACCCCAGAAATAACCTCAGTAAGAGTTATAAGCACTCAAGTTCTACCTATATAGAGATACAATCAAAAGGCCAATACACATAAGAAGGGAGAGTGTATTTTTACATCAACTCACCAGTTTAAAAAAAATACATATAAAACTTTGGGAATTATTATTCCAGGAAGGATGGAATTTCCCTCTGCAGGAAAATATCCACAATTGAAAGATGTAATGCAATAAATAAATACATGAGTAAGATAAAAATAAGAGTGCACATCTGCTTCCTGGTAGCATTATGATAAATACTTTGGGAAATGTTTCTTTTGGTTTCTATTATTCAAAGTGATCACATCAAGAATGCATGAGTGACATTATTATCTCTTTTTGTTCACACCCAGATGATGAGTAGAAAGTGCCAACATTTTAGATAAGTCTATACCTTCTATAAACAAAGAACTATAAACAACAAACCAAAAGCTGCATTGTATACTTGTTAACATGAATATTTTTTATGTAAATATTTATTTTGGATTGATGTCCACACTATAATTGAATGACCTGACAGTGTTTTGAACCAGAGTTGTTTAAAAAAATGTGGAAACAGGACCCATCTCTGCCCATATAATATATCCATTACTTAGCATTTTGAGGGGGCAGAGGTGCAGTTGTGCACCAATCCAAGAGAGCTTCATTCTTTCCAAAAACTATGCAGAACTAAGTATACAGGAATGATTAACAGAAAATATATCTTAACAACTTTGTCAATGGTTAAGTATGATCTTGTTTTATTATTTTTTATTTATTTTGAGTAACTGAGTTACTACCAAAAGTCTCTCTTTACAAATGAATTACAGAATGCGCATGAGGGCAATTGCCTTCAATCTTTCTCTGGCTTAGGATTCTTGAATGATAAAGTCATCCTAAAATCAATAGATAACAACCTAAGTCAGATGATAAACTCAAATAAGAAAGAGAAAGCAAATCAAAGATTTCACAGCTGCCAAATTGTCTGGAAGAACCTTCCTGAATGTCCTAAACCAGTGAGAGTATCACAAAGGACTCTTCACAGACACATTCATTTTATTTAAGAATCACCCATTCATTTAATAGTTATTATTGATCATCTACCATGTAGTTATTAGTGCAGGGGTGATAACATGGTGATCAAGATAGACATATTCCAGCTTTCATAAAGCTTAAATTATAACAGAGAACACAGACTAGAAAACAGGCAATTTCAAGGGATAGTGGGAGAGGAGAGTTGATTCCTTTTGTGCTTTCATGTCATTTACTATTATAAAAACTATTTTACTCAAGGCTGTAGGATTTCCCTCCATTGCCCCAGTGTTACCATAGTAACTAACTAGCTAATATTAAAGTAGGAAGAAAGCAAAGGGAAAGCCAGACATTATAAGCATGGCCATCTGGGCAGCCTCACCAGGAAGCTACAGTTTCACACTCCCCACAGGAAATCCCAGGCCATTCCCTGCAGATCACTGGGGGAAAAGAGAAGATGGGTACATGCACAGTGAAGTCCTGGTGACATAGGTGAGGTGCTTGTCTGTCAGTCTGACCTGGAAACAAAGATAATTGGCTAGCGGGGCAGAGCCACTGCAAATGCAGAAAATCCTGAAGGCTTAATTGGTTATGCTCCTAGTAAAAATCCCCAAGCCTGGCTGGGGTGGCTCAGTGGTTGAGCACTGACCTATGCACCAGGAGGCCACGGTTCAATTCCTGGTCAGGGCATATGCCCAGGTTGTGGGCTCAACCCCCAGTGTGGGGTGTGCAGGAGGCAGCCGATCAATGATTCTCATCATTGATGTTTCCATCTCTCTCTCCCTCTCCCTTTCTCTCTGAAATAAATAAAATCCCCAAAGACAAAGGAATTATCTCTTTTGTTCCTCTTACTTCACTCCTGCTTTCTTGTACTTGCCATGCTCACCCCATAGCCATGTTGGTTATCTGATTTAAAAAAGTTAATTTGTCCTTTGAGAAATAGTCACCATTATGTCACTAGTAGTTGTCACCTTACCTGGGTCTGACTCAACAATTCCAGTAGGACACATTAGATTTATTTTCTAAACAGTCTTTCAACATCAGTGTAAACCAAAATTAATTTTCAACTATAATTAAAAATAAAAAGCATCTTTGAACAAAAAGGAACCACAGCCTGGGAGACACAAGTTCAGGTAGCAACCTAAACTGTGTTCCATAGACTCAAAGGGGAGGCCCTCTTGTATTGCAATAGCAAAAGTCCCCACCCAGATGATCAATTAGGTCAGTTTTATGTAAAGGAAGTATCCAAACTGTGCATTCTCATTGGACAGAGGAGGCCTCAGGCCATTGGTAGGAAGAGGAAACCAGGACTTCCCTGTAGTGTTTGACCCAGGCAGCATAAACAAATAGGGCACAGTGCAGGAAGCTGAGAGTTCAGTCTGAGGCCCTTCCTGTTAGAATATATAAGGAGCCCCTGTCAGAAATGGCCACTAGGCTCTTATTATTTATAAAATGTGAGCCCTTCGTTGACCATGGCAAGTTCATCCCAGCAGATAAATTCTTTCTCCGGGATCCCATCAAATGAATCTTTCTTGTTGGGGTCTACAGCAATAAGAAGTAGGATGTCTGTCCTTCCAGGAGTAAAGAGACTTCAATTATAATCTCAGCTTTGTGTTTATTCAGTTGTGTGCCTCCACACACACTACAAGTAGTGTCTTATAAACAGGGCTTATGAATTACTCAAGTGCGGGGCCATTCCTCTCCAAACAGTCAGCCCCCATCTTAGAATATAGATGTTCTTTCATGGTTAAGGAAGGGAATAGAGAGGGGAAAAAGGAAGAACAGAGAGGGGTAAAGAGGAGGAGAGAGAATTCACATTATTTCATCTACAATTGTCTCTGTAAAATAAAAAACAAATAGGACCAGACATTCTCTCAGGTGCTTTGTTGTTGTTGTTTTTTTAATTCTGAAATATTATGAGTCTATGAGACAAACTAGATAAAATTTATTTTACTAATTACTATTTCTTAATTAGAAGCATTTCCAAATAGACATCTGAGACTAACAGTTTATCAGGCTTACACCCTGATTATTTCCAAGGCTGGAATAAAACAAAACAAACAAACAAAAACCTTACTAGTTCTGTAAAAGTTTTAACAAAATACACCATGTTGAAAAAATTCCAAGATTCTTTATTGGAGAATGCACAAATTCAATATATAGGGTGTCCCAAAAATGTATACACACTTTAAATAATTATTAATTCCAATGGATTAAATCTGAAAAGAAAGAAACATCAATTGAGCTATCAGAAAAAAAAGTATGTATACATTTTTTGGGACACCCTGTATTTAGACTGTAAAATTGAACTTTAGGAATATTATTTTCTGAACACTAACTGTGTCTGCTACTTTCACAATCTATGTTTTTGTTCTTAACATTCTTTTGAATAAAGATAAGCTAAAGTCTACTATCTGTAATACTTAAAGCAATAAAATAAAATTTAAAAAAGAAAATATTTAATATTTCTAGAATGCACATTGTAGAGTAATAGGCTTTTTGATTATTTTATAGGTCTTATTAAACACATTTCACCTTCTATGAAATAGAAATAGGGTTTTATAAATTGTTATTAATATAAAATAGGTATAAAGTATATAATTAATTTAGGATATATACATAACAAATTATGAGTAATACAAGGTATATTGATGAATAGTCATATGCAAAAGTAGCAATTATGGGAATAAACTAATCTGAAACAATACCAAGAAAGGCATTCAGAAAGTATTTTCCCATTAAATAACTAGAACATTATTCAGTTTCACTTCCACTTGCTCAGAAGCTGAAATGACCTTTAAGTTCAATTTCTGGAAAATATCATTGATTAACATACTTGCTGCTTCTATTAGCTAGTTAAAGTCTAGAGAACTGCTGGGCAGATGAGGTGGCATGGGACAAAGATGCTCTTTGCATATTAGATTGCTCACACCTAGAAGCAGGAGTTACTCATTTATCTCTGCGCTCTTCTTAAATGTCCCCCTTGGCAGATGAGGGCTTCGCTTCCTTAGCCAACTTGATTCCACACGTTTTGTAGTGAAAGATTCTACAAGTTCCCTTGAAGTCCCAAATTTAGGGAGTAAGGAATCTTGGTTCTCTTAGCAGCTAAAGAGCTCCCGTAGGAAAAGGTCAGCACTTGTAAATTGTCTAGAAAAAGTCTAGTCCCTGGGGGGAGACTGTACTACAGGAAAATGTTACTGGGCGTTTTCTATGTCCTCAAGTGGTGGACAGTGAATTAGGTCATTCGTTTCTCTAGATTTTCTTGTAAAAAGGATTACAACAGAGTATTCTGAAACCAAAGAATAGAGCATTAAATGAGAGCTGTCAAGAACAATACCTGGTTAGGAGAGTTATAGGGACAAGATAGTGTCCAAACAGTGGAAGTAGGCTTTAGATAAGAGGATCGAAATGACAGCAGGCCCATGTTGAAGAGTTAAAAAATATCTATTCATTGGGTTAAAAAAAAATAAGTGTGTGTGGAGGAGGCTGTTGAACAAATCTGTACTGCTTATTTGGGGATGGGGCACTTCAGCAAGGACACATGCAATGTTGCAAATCCAGTAGTAGATAGCTAAAGAACATTGGGATGCCAAGAAATGAGGCTGGAAATTTAGGTGTGGCTCCTAAGAATTGTATTATTTGATATTTAGTCTCTATAACTAGATGCTGCTTCTGTGATAACTAGTAATGAAGGGTTCCTTTAACTTGGATTCTCCCTCATATCCCTATATATCATGGTCTGTTGCAGTGTTCCCCAAATTATGTCTCTTTAAGCCAGCGGTTCTCAACCTGTGGGTCGCAACCCCTTTGGTGGTCGAACGACACTTTCACAGGGGACATCTAAGACCATCCTGCATATCAGATATTTACATTACGATTCATAACAGTAGCAACATTACAGTTATGAAGTAGCAACGAAAATAATTTTATGGTTGGGTCACAACATGAGGAACTGTATTTAAAGGGCCAGAAAGTTGAGAACCAATGCTTTAAGCACACTTGTGTGCAAAAAGAGGAGGTGGTAATGGTCAATTCTAACATGGCATTCTCTTCTCCAGGAATATACTTGAAGGAGGTCACCAGAGGACTGTTCTTTGCATGAAGTAAACAGAACTCAGCATATAAAAAACCAGAAGGCCGTAGAGCAGTGCATAGATGGCATGAGAATCTGATCTATGTGCAATATGCATAATCTATGTGAGGATAAAGAAAAGATGATACATAGATACTGTAACGTGCCATACAGCGTTTGAGTTTCCTATATTAACCACATAGTCCTCACAATAACCCTGTGAGGTTAGGGCTTTCATGAACCCCCAGTAATCTGACGGGAAACATGCGGAAAGGTCAAGTAAGTTGTCTGAATCACACAGGTAAGAGGTGACACAGGCAGGAGCTGAACCTGGGCTGTCTGTCTGCTCACATGGTCTTAGCATTGCACCATGTTCCCTCCCACACTTTAAATCCCCAGTTTAAAGTCACACGAATTGAGTAAGACTCTGAGACTTACCAGAGGGACCTCCATACAGAGCAGTGGTTCCCAACCTATTTTTGGCCATGCCCCACCTAAGCATCTCTCAAATCCTGATGCCCCCATACCATATAATTCTTATTATTCAAAAAGTGAACTCCTATCCACATGGAGGAAGCCTAAAAGGCCATTGACTTGGTCTAAACAAGCTGCCAGAGAACATGGCATCCATGAAAAAGAAAAAGAAAAGAACGAAAGGACAGCTGACGTACTGAGAAAGAAATTGTTTTAAAAAATAATAATAAGTGATATGAAAAAATAGCAAATAAAGTTTCAAAACATAATAGAGAAATAAAATGTATAAATATGTCACAATATATTTATATACTGTTATATACTGTATATGAGGCCCCTAGAACCATAAGAAATGCAAAAAATTCACTGTTAATAACTCATTCTCGAATTGCCCCCCTTAAAAATCAAACTTCCCCCCTGTGGAGTGTGTGACCCACATTGGGAACCACTGATATAGAGTATTGAGCAATAAGGCCTAATCCACCAGTGTAATGTTTTGGTAAAATAAATAAGACCTGAGAGAGAAGTTGGGGTTGGAGATAATACTCTGGGCATCATCTCCACATAGATACCAGCAGAGTTTGAAAAGAAGATGACATAATTAAAGGAAATACTGTAGGGAGAAAAGACCAAGATTATGAAAAAGACCTTGTGTTTAGATTTAATAGCACAAGGAGATTAACTTGAGCCATGATGATAATGAATTATTTTGTAATTGTCTACTTCAGGATAGCAACCATGTTTTTTCATCTGTATTTCATCAGAGACTTTTAGAGTGCCCAGCACATGGCAGCACTCTGTAAGTACTTCTTGAATTAAATAAAAGATAAAAAGGGAATTAGAGATAGAAGGGCATCAAGAGTAATATGAGCCCTAACCGGTTTGGTTCAGTGGATAGAGCATCGACCTGGGGACTGAAAGGTCCCAGGTTCAATTCCGGTCAAGGGCATGTACCTTGGTTGTGGGCACATCCCCAGTAGGAGGTGTGCAGGAGGCAGCTGACTGATGTTTCTCTCTCATTGATGTTTCTAACTCTCTATCCCTCTCACTTCCTCCCTGTAGAAAATCAATAAAATATATTTTTAAAAAAACAATAGTAATATGAATATGTGTGAAATAACCTTTATGATGAGGAATATATGTGTGAAATAAACCTGTGATGAATTTCATATCCAAAGTAGTCACAAGAGGAAAAAACAGAGGCAATGGACTCCAAATGGATTAATTTCAATTAAAGCACTAGAAAATGCATATTAATTATTATAAGAGTTTGTCATATGCTATAAGAATATGGGGAAAGATGTGGAAGTAACCATTTGGTCCTTATTTTTCAGAACCTTAAATCTTGTGATGCTAGAAGAAAAAGCATAACAGTTATTAGGGACTGTAAAAGATATTAAGGACAGGTGAATAAAATTTTTGAGTGAAAAGCATTTTTCAAAGCAAGATGTAGTGAACATGTGTGAGGTTGGCATGCAGAGTTGGCATCATTTGGGGGCCAGGAAGGGTGGTGGCAATGAAAGACAAAATTATTCCAAATGAAGGGAGAAACATAGCCAATGCCCCAGGAGGAAAGAACACAGAGATTATTGGCTCATGTGGTTGACACTGGTTTGTCCTTTAATAATTGACGAGAGGTCTGGTGCATGAAAATTCATGCACTGGAGGAGGGGTCCCTTAGCCCAGCCTGCCCCCTCTCACAGTCCAGGAGCCCTCAGGGGCAGGAGGTGACCCGGCGATCAGGGGAAGGCAATGCCCCATCAGACCTCTGCTGCTGCCACTGGCCAGCAGAGCAAGCCTTGGCCGGCCCTGGTTACCTGAGCCTTGGGCAGCCCTGGGCGGCTGGGGGGCTGAGGGGACTGGTGGACTCCATAGGCAGGCATGCAGTGGGGCTGAGGGAACTGGGCGCCACCATCTTGTGGCTGTGGGTGCTGCCATCTTTGAGGGCAGGGTAGTCAATTAGCATATTCCCTCCTTATTGGCTGTGGGTGCCTCCATCTTTGCGATGGCATGAGAGTCAATTAGCATATTCCCTCTTTATTCGATAGGGTTTGAGTAATTTACCAGACTTACAAAAACACTTTTCAACACTGTGTATAGGAAAAAGGGGAACCTCTAAATGTTTATTTCTGTTGATTAGAACTAACCAAGAGTGACAAATATATAAAAGGGGTGATTGTTGGCTGTCATGCAAATGATGGCTGTATGACTGATAAACACCAGCAGAAAGCAGATCTGAATGCAATTGTTATTTTAAATAAATCTCAAGTGAAAGTGCACAGGATATGAAATGATTACTCACTGCACTCACAACTTTTGCAAGATGAATCAAAAGTATCATTTCCGGAATATGAACAGGCCTATGCGATAGTGACACAACAAAAGAAGAGTTCTAAATAGTCCACATCCAGAGACAGGGGAGGGGAGGGGAGACTTCCGTAGGATCTTAGCCCGAGCTTTCTGAAGGGTTTATTGAGCCCACATGTGTAAGCATAGCATTCCTTCTCCATGCAAGTTATTGCTGCCAAAAACTTGCCCTTTTTAAAACCTGAACAATGAGCATTCTCTGCCAAACCTCATCACAGTGTAGTCTAAGACAACAATCCCCATGGCTCTATGAAACGTGAATCAAGCCAAACAGGGAAATGTTATTCTCTCATCTATATATCCAGTAGAAATGCTTTTGAACAGCTGCTTCACAGGTGATAAAAGTCTTAACTTCAAAAGGTGATAAGATAATCTTGACTTGAATGAACTTCCCATTATAAAATTACAAATAACTCATCAGACACCATTTCATTATGCAAATACTTTGCAAACAGAATAGTCTGGCTACTTAACCTCTACCAACCTGCTCAGGAGAAATTTTTAACACACTAACTAGATTACTATATGAAAATATAAGACAGAAGATAATGTGGCCAAAAGAGTGAATTTTCAATGAGAAGATATATCAAGGATAAAATTAATAAGCATACAATTGCTCTACTATTTAAAGAATTTGTCCTCTAATGTGAGAAGTTAACCCTCAAAATTGGTAATATTTGAGATGATGATTTTTATTCACAAAGACATTTTTTCAAAATAGCCCTCTAGTTGTAATTATGATTTCACTAGCCATCAATTACCTAAAAAACATATTGCTAGGAAATAAAACAAGAGAAGTGGTACTTAAAAATTTATTAAGAGGAAGTAAAAAATGCAAAAGTGTAAATGGTACCTATCTTTGTTATAAAATCTAAGTATACACTTTAAAAGTTTTTGGTCAGAATATTCTATTTTTTCATTCCTCTTTTTAATTAGGTTAAGTTACTGTAGTCACGATCTCTTTTATTAAAAAAAAAGTTGTTAAATTATTTTGTGTAAAAAAAGAAAACCCTGAACCTAAGATTCCAGTGAGCGTCCAGAGCATATTAATCTTGTTGATTTGAGTCTTTTTCAGACATTTTCATTTTTTCAGAAAATTCGGTGGGATATCACCAAAAAAAAAAAGTCTTTTAGTCACACATTCTGGAATCAGGTCCATAACTTTTCCCGAACAAGTCCTTGAAATGTTTTATGCCATGACTCATACAAACTTAAAACAAAACAAACAACATTTTTTTTAAAGCATGCCTAAATTTCTCAACAGTTGCCACAGTAAAACACAAATTCAGCAGATACTGTAGTTAACTGTAGAGTATAGAATCTGGTAATCATTAAATAACTAG